>NC_134485.1:108707295-109007295 GCF_040206685.1 Ascaphus truei | reverse complement strand
TGAGATAAAAAGTGGCACTGTGTGCTCATTTACATGTCCTTTCCCAAAATCCCTTGCTACAGTGGAAGTGCTGTTTGCTAGGTGATAATGGTGAAAGACAGGGTTGCAGACCTGTCTAACATGCAAATGAATATACAGGAATATTTACAGTATATATATATATATATATATATATATATATATATATATATATATATATATATTATATATATATATATATAAACAAGAAAGCATAAATCTGCTTTACTTTTAGATCTATCGTAGTTATGCTATGGATTTTTACAAAGGCCTAAATCACGTGTTAAATATCTAGTTTAATTAAGATCGCAACACAGATAAGACCCCCAGGTAATATAAGAACTTGCATAAAGTGTAAACTTTGATACTATAGTATATAACGCAAGAGCTGTAACAGTCATTTTGACATAAATCACATTCCTTTGCAAAAATATATTTGCAGCAACTATTTAATGGTATGGTTAAGGTACAAACGTCAACCCTCAAAAAATCAACCTTTAACTAAGCACGTGAAAGACTGGTTTCCCACAATCCTGTCAGTCGCACCCTTGTGCTTTATTGGGTACACACTCTAGACTTCAAGAGCTGCATTTTCTATCTAAGGGGAGTTTTTTTGTTGTTGCAAGTTTACAGAATAGCGTGTTACCAATCAGATTTCTTTTTAGCTGTACTGCTATAGCGGTGGCTATTCCAGCTATCTCTCTACCTTCCCTGTCATGTAAGTTCTAGTAAGATGTAGACAGTGACAGGCTGTCCTATGGGGTTTTCCCCCTCCTCATGCTGACTTCCTGAGTGACAGGCGTGGTGGTGCATGTGCTGGGCCCTCCCTCTTTGAGCTAGAGGAAGGAAGTGCCTAAATTATAGTATGAAGCCCCTTAGGGTCCTTCAGTCTGTGGGAGGGGTTCCAAACTATCCCTTCATGGGGTAGGAGCTCTGAGACGTGCTCAGTCCCTCATGGGCTGAGGCACTAATTCAACCCAGAGAGTCCTCACTATTACTAGCAGGCCAGTACCATCCAGAAGCCAGGGATCTACCTTATCAACTAAAGCATTCGCTGTAACAACATCGCAGTGGCTGCTATAATAAAGATCACCCTCATTTATACTTCTTGCTCCACGGCAGTCTGTGTGGAGTGAGTATTTTTAGTAAGGACTGTCATAGCGGGGACAGCCTTCTGCCTTGCTGGGGGGGGGGGGGCATGTGCTACACTGCTAATGCAAAGAAACCTTTACTGCTGCGGTGTCCAATAAGAATGCAAAGCTAGCCATACTTGTGGTTGCTGTTTTTCCATATTTGCCACATTCTCGTGTCAATCACAATAGTATCGCGTTCGTGAGTTGCGACGTCTGTGACCAGGGGCCACACAGTTTTCCTGGTGCCCTTTCTCAAACACCCCCACCCCCAATACACAACCCCCTCCACATCCCAAATACACACAAGCCCCTCCCCCCCACCTTACCTGCCACACAGCAATCACACAGCCAATATGGAGACGGGACCAAGTTCCGGCACGCAGTGGTGGTGCTGTAAATGAAGGTGCCGGCGAGCCAAGCCCCCGCAGCTCCCGAGCAGATATCCCGGCTCTCCCCCACGTTTGTGTCTCCATTTGTCACAACCCTAGTGGCAAATGTATTGGACACCGCTGCTTTACAGCAACGTACACAAAAGCCTGGTTTCTCTAGGGCAGTGGTGTTCAGCCTTTTCGCTTAAGGAATTCTAGAATTATATTGTGAAAAGCTGAGGAACCTCAACTAATATCTCCTCCCCCCCGCCCCTTTACACCACCCACACACCTTGGGGCATGGAGGCCTGCAGTGCTGTGTCAGTCCACAGCTCCCTCTTCCAGTCAGAAGTTGAACCCGAGGAAGAGGATTGCAGTGACCATCGGGTTTGCCACCGCTGGGCCCGGGACAGTTATCCCAGCTCCGTCCCCTCCTCGGCTGCAGTAACATTAAGGGGCCCCGCAGGACCCAGTTTAAATTCACTGCTCTATTGTTTTCAGATGCCCTAAACATTGGAGTCAAATTGTTGAACTCCTGCCAAAGAGGGGGTGTGTGTGTGTGTGTGTGTGTGTGTCAAAGGCTTTAGAAATGTACACTCCAGGTAAGAGACAGATGACATCTGGAACAGCAGCAGTGAAAATGACCAAGTGTAGCACGGGAACCCAGGTGAGTGGAGGTTTTCTCTCAGACTGCTATTTGTGTATGTCCACATAAAGCCTATTTTATATTTTTTCACTCACCTGGGTTCCGGTGCTACTCTTTGATGTCATTTTCACTGATGCTGCTCCGGATTTTTTTTTTTGTTGGTGGGGGGGGTTTGTTCAATCCAGGAGGCACACGATTGGGGAGTTGCGAGGATTGCACACCGCTGAAGAACAGGCGGATTACCGTGTGCGCGGCCACCAGAAACACCCCTCATTTGCGGGTTCACAATAGGAGGTAGGAATGTTGCATTCCTGCCGTCAGAACGCATTTAAGTGTTTTACAAATGATGGACCTCTGACTTTATATCCCTTTGTGACATTCAAACATCGTATGATAATACTGTTTGCAAGCCTACTCCAGAGCGCACAACCGCGGCCATTTCTCATTTGTGACTCCAGATAACAGAAAGATGCTGCATTAGGGAATACATATTAAAAATAATTGATGGCTTGAGCTTCCTGGCTCCTCTCCGCAAAATACTTCTTGTCTTTGGCAAGGTAGACCGCTGACCACATAATTGTGATGTCACATGAGTGCATCAGTGACATCATAATGCACAGAGTGTTGGCTATAAATGCAGGAGCCTGCTAGGCGGTGGCTTCAGTCATTGGGTAGGATGAAGGAGAGGTGTAAAGGCCTTCCTTGTGCCAGCATCAGCTTGGATACCTTTGTAACACCTTGAAAACCAACCACCACCAATGGAGGAACAGGTGAGAGAAGATGCTAGATTAGTTTTTTTATAAATCATTTTATTCTTCAGTCCGTCATCATGGCCGAGAGCAACAGGAGGGGGAGTGGGGGGGACATGAAGCAGCGACGGGAAAGGGGGGTCGTTACTCTGACATGACCAAATAAAAAAAAAAGGGGATGAGGGGGGGAGTGCAAAATATTTCAGGCTTAAATCATGACCAAATAAAGGGGGGTGATGGGGCATTGACAGGAGAGGGGGCATGGGGGGGGGGAAGTGAGGGGGAGAGATTAAACAGCTTCGTGGAAGGAGTTGGGAGGGGGTGGGGGTGGGGAAGACCAAAATATTCTTTAAAATCGTAGAGAATATTAGAAAAACCTCAATACATATTTCTGCATTTTAGAAAAAGCAGATGACAGTGCTCAGAGTACAGAAATGTTGAGGCGTGTATGAGGGACAAGCTGTCGTCCCATGTCTTCCATTGCAGAGAAACAAGGTACCATTTTAATAATAATAAAAAAAAATTATATACCGTATATATATGTGTGTATACACACATATATATATATATATATATATATATATATATGTGTGTATACACACATATATACACACACACACACACACACACACACACACACACACATATACACATACATATATATGTGTATATACTTACACAAATAAAAGCATTTCGTTAGCCACAGAACGGTATCATCTATTTATTTTTTGATTATTGAAGCTCGGCTAACACGGTACTGATACATATATATACATACATATATATATATACATATATATATACATACATATACAAAAAAACACTGCAAAGTAACATTTATAAAAAATTTATTAAATCAATATTGTTCACTACAGAGCACAATACATTCCAAAGATACAGTTAGGATACAGATGTTCATACAATTTCTACACAGTTGCAGCCAGGGAAAAAAAAAAAAAAACCTGAAGAGCGCGAACGAGTAATTTTTTTACTCAGGACAACAGCTGCACGAAGAAAACTGAAGTGGAATTCTGAACGGGTGTTAAAAAAAAGCTGTATGTTGAATATCAACAGTGATGCAAGTCCCTCAGTATTTTCTTTTGCGAGATTTAAGAGTACAGATCTTCACGGTCGGCCGAATATACCTCGCCCTCCTGCAACAGAGCAAAGTTCAAAAAGTGCGACGGGCGGTGAACTTCGTGGTAGAACTCTTTAGGGTTGGCCAACTGCAGCTCATACTTCATGTTGGGATCATGTCGGACACCTAAGGGAAGAGTTTACAAGTATTTAGAAACAAGGTGACCAACGGTGATCAGCAGTGACCAACCTTTTACTCCGAGTCAGCTTCACAAGCCAAACCCTGCCTGTAAGGTCATTTCACAGGACCATTTATACACGTTGTCTAGATTGTAAGTTCCCTGGGGCAGTGTACCATGACCTAGTGTTTAATTTTTTTAAGGTCATAGCCCCCTATTGAATTATATTTCCTGCATGGTAATGTCAGTTTTGTAAAGCACTGCATACATTGTTGGTGCTATATGAATAAAAAGATATTTCGTTTATGATTGCAATTTTAAACATATTTACGGTTATGCTGTGCTGTTTTATTGCTGCTTCTGCCTCATTCTACGGCATGGGGAGGCTAGTACCCTTCTGAACCACAGGAATGTGAAGTACCACTTAGCAGGGCCTTGTATATTACAAGTGATACTTATACTACTACTTGAAAAACTAGTCTTGCTAGTGAAGAAGAAAAAACAATAGCGCTACCTGATAATTGCTGTTTTTTTTGACCCAGTTAAACTAAAAATGCAGCTCTGGTCATAGATAAAGGGGAGGTTGGTTTGTTTTATTATAGTTGAGTGAGGGTCTCGTTACAAGAAGGTGCTACACAAAAGGGTTTACATGTATAACACATTGCAAAAACCTGGGAAAGATCCAAGATACCTCTCCATTGTGTGCACAGTTAAATAAGCTAGTTAGTATAGTGAAGGAAAATCGGGCACTGCAAACCAAAATGAGGGTGATGAGGTTGATGAAAAAATAACAAATTTATCTATTAGGGCATAATGAGCCAATAGTTAAAATACAGGAGTCCTCTGACGCGTTTCTCGCCTCTCAGGGCGCTTTTTCAAAGGGTGCTAGTTAGCACAAGGCAGTCTATATGTAGACTAACGTGCTAATTTAAGTGTGCACACAAATCGAGAGGTATCTTGGGATCTTTTACCCTGGTTTTTGCAATGGTTTGTTTTATTGCCTGAATAGCAGCACTCACCCATGAAATTGTAGTTCCAGGATGCTTGTGCGGGCACCATGAAGAATCCAAGGAAGCGATCAGACAGCAGCATCTGTACCCTCTCGTAGTGAGACGGCAGGTAGCCCTTGGGGTTGTTTCCTTTGTCTGTATTCTGCCTTCCCCACTCATAACCGCTGGGCGTCAGTTTATAAGCAGTCAGGGTGCAGGAGCCTGGGGTAAAACTGAACACAAACGGCTCCGTGAGACAAGAAGCCATATTAACCAGCCCCACGTTATGGATTTGTATTTTTGTACCCAACTAATAAAAAAATACAATTATTGTGTAGTCTGCACACTAAAAAACAATGACATCTGTTCTTTCACAGATATTTCCAGTCTCTGCTCTTTATATTGGGCATCAAGTGAAAGAAGCGTACATTGCAACGTCACCCACAGATACAGTAGATGACCAGTTAACCCGTACACATTTACCTATAATGCAGAGGCGTAACACCTTCTGAAACTATGCACTTCTTTCCAGAGACCCACAGCACAAGATCTGCAAGGAGCACGTACCTGCACGTGATAATTATGGTTTTCTCTCCATCCCAGGCAGGGTTGTCAGCCATGACTTTAGCATGAGTGGTGACATCTTGAGGGGACAGTTGCGGAGATTCGTTTGGCTGGGTGTGAACCCACCCCAAAGGCTCCATTTCCTGCAAAGAGTGAAGCACGCTTAACATCATGAAATAGGACAGCCAGACTTATAAGCAGAAAGGCTTAGGCGTCGATATACCCAACTAAACTCTGTTAACACCCCCCCCTCCCCTTCCCGCCCCCCTATAATGAAAAATTGCATCCAAGGCACGCTCAAAAACGGTGATAAATAACCAAGAGATCAACTACCTTGAGATACTCGTGCTGGGGCAGCTGGCTGGGGAGGTGCACCGTCTGGTGGGTCCCCCACTGAGGCACCATAACTATACAGCGGATCTCCTTCACCTGCGGGTTATCCGGTGGGCTCACACCGTACAGGTACCCGGCAATCTGAAAAGGAACAGCAATGTGAGCCAAGCACCACACGTTACAGCCACTGCTTTGTAGCCTGTGGCGTTAAAAACACTTGAACCTGATACAAGCGTTGAAACCTAAATAGGACAACAGTCAAAATCTGATTACCAAAGTGTAGCGTAGCTAAAACTTAGTAGTAGTCTGGCATCCAGCGGCAGAAGCAAGTCGCAGCATTATGTTATCTAGAATGTTCTATCGTCTCAGGCAATTCAGTTAATTAGCCAATTAAAAGGAAGAAAAAAAAAAAACTAAAACACATGGGACGAATAAATATAATATTCTAGCTGTTTAATAATGTATCGCTCATGTATCACGGCATGCATCCGAGGATCAGGATTATGTACCGGGGACATCACTAGTGGTTAAAAGTGGATTAAAAACTGAACGCCTTGTTTTAAACCCTAACCAAAAAGACCCTGTCCTACACATTCTCTTCGTTTAGATCCGTTATCACAAAGTGACACACAGACCTGGGCTCTCAGGTCAGAAATGCAGATGAATTTCTTCAGCACATTCTTGGGCAATATGTAGGTGTAACCAGTCTCCTTAATGTCATCAGACGACACGTAGATGTGGTTGGTTCGCAGGTGAAGGTTGGCGGCAGATATTGCTCTGTAAAGTGAAAGTGTATTACAAAGTTACTTCTAGAATCATTCTGCAATTTGGTAGTGTCAACCTGTTGCATCAGCCCAAGCACCATTAAACTAGTGTAATGTAGGATACCATTGATGAACGGCATCTAAGCGATAGGTGTCTTGTGCACTCACCAACTCTGCAAAATGCACATAAAGTAGTGGATGAGCACCAGAAAGCAGTGATAATATAGCTTTAAACTCCAGGTCTCATAAAAATATGAACATTCTGCTGTTTATATTACCAGGGCCAGCTGTCACTTTCCAAGGACTAGCTCCTGTAGAAAATGTTACAAGGCCCTAAACACAGATCCCTAGCAAGCCTCTCGTGTTAATTCCGTGGTGTTACTATTGCAGGCCACCAACATGCAAGACCTTTCTCACGATAGAGGTTTCCCTGTTGATAATTAAACAGTACAGCATTAGATGTGGTGTCAGCTGATGTGATTGGTAAAAAATGATGAAGGGTTCTTCTGACTTTACTTTGTAAAAAAAAATAAAAAAAGATCTAGAATTGCTTTATACTCCGTATTCGCACGACTTCCCAGACAGATCGCGGTTCTATACCCACTTATTCAGATCCCAACATAGTCCTAGTCACTGCCTGCATACCTGACACGCCATTCTGTCTTAGAGGAGAAGGTCTGCGTCTCGTAGTTGCTGGTGGTGGAGGTGATGATCTCATCTCCGTGTTTGTTGACGGTACGGGTCTGCGTGGCCGTGAGCTGCGACTGCTCCTTTGTTTGCTTTTCAATCTCGGCAATCTGCTGCCTTTGTTGGGAGGGGGCAGATATTTCCATGCCCAAGATAATGTCTCTGATCTCAGACTGCGTCAGAGAAGCCACGTTCACGCTGGAAAAGAAAACAGACGTGTTGAGGTTGCAAACCGAGGTTCCAGTGCGAAATGGGGTGGGACGGGGGTAAATTGGTCAACAAAACATTTAAGGTGTCATTCATCCATAACTACTTATCCTTCCTATTGCACTGTTTATCCCAACTAGTCAAAACATTTTGTATAGCATAACTAAAATATCTTCACTCCTCCAGAAATATCACAAATCGAAATAAACCAGATAGAGCGATAATGGATAATTGTATTTTTAACACACATGGAGTTAACAAAACTAAAGACATTACCCCTTAAAACACTTACTTAAAAAAAAAGGTCCGTCATTATTGGGGCTCCAACCCAAACTGCCCAGTTAGGGGATACACAACCATTCAGCGCTGAAGTTTACGGTCCCTTTGCTCAACAAAATGCAACAAAGCCCTGGGCATAGGTGTGCTACTTGCCAGTCTTATTCCATTGTACATATAGTACGGAACTGCGCTTACACATCTTAAAATAATCCCGTTAATGTTGGAACACAATGTAGAGGTTTCATTGGAAACATCTCGAAGGCTTACAGATCAAAACCAATAGCTTTTTACCAAATAGGCGGTGACCAGTGCGTTGCTTACTTGTTCTTTTTGCCATAGTCAGCCAAGATCAGATCCTTCAGTTGAACCTCAACCTTTATCCATTCTTCATCTGTCAATGTGGGCCAGATATGGTGAGGCTCTGTGATCGTGGTCTTGTCTGGCTTCAGGATTACTTTAGCACGGTCATTGTTGACATGCAAGGCTCTCAGAATCAAAATCAAACGAGAGAACGCCTGCAAGAGAAGACAGGATGGGGTCACAATTATAACTAGAGTCCTCCCAAATGCCTTGTACAGGGTAAGATGTTTGTGTACTGCCGTGTATGTGCTTTTAGGAGGCTTCAATTACTCCATCTACTAGTCAAAGATACAATTGAAAGAAGACGAGCAATTATATATACCGTATATGAAGAGATGGTCTTCAGCCAGTCGTCATAGAGATTGAAGAGAACCATCTGAGGCTCGGTGGCCTTCAAGATCAGATCTCCAAACTTTTCCACCTTCAAGCAGGCCTGGAAAGGCAGCTGCAGTTCTGATCCTTTGATCACAATGTTGGGAAAGTCCAGCAAGTGCACCTGAGATTAAAAGGTGAAGAAAATAATAAAAATATGCCCCCGCAACTATTAAAGTTTAGAACTACTGTTTGCGGAAGAAAAAAATATTTACAAGATATTTCTAGCTAGCTCCTTTGCCGTCACATGGGTCAGGCATGAAGACTTATTCTAGAAAGTTGGTCTAATTGCCTCTTACCTCAAGGGGATCCAACATGCCCTTCCTAGTCACAATGATTTGTTTCGGCTGTTCCTCCACTGGCAAGGATCGAATCAGAGCAGCTACTTCTTCTGCAGTTTTCCATTTGGCCAGCTGCAAAAAGATTAACCTCCCATAATCAATGTTGCAAACTCACCAAACATCAATACATGGCATTACACATTTCACTCCATTCATATAAAAGGTATCTTTTTTGCGCTAATTTGCTAGGACAGCAAACACATTACTTAATATACACGACTTCACCAAAAAATGTAATTAAAATTCAAGCAGACATCTTCAGTGCTATAGCATCAGACAAAGGTTTAGAAATATTGCACTTTACATTATACAGTATATACACACAGAAAAAACACATAGCATGAAAAAATAAAAAATCACATTTCATTTTGCTACATACCTGACCCAATCGCTTCTGTCCAGCCCACACGGATGTATGGATTATTTTAAGGAAAAGCTGCCCAGTTCTGGGGTTAAAGATGAAAATGGCTCCATTGATGGGCTTTGTGGTAAGGTTTCCTTCAAAAGTCTACAAAAGAAAAACATTATTTCAAACGCAATAAAGTAACGTTCAGTAAACCCTCCATCCATTGCCCAAATGAAGCCATCATTTGCATGACCAAAGCACACATTTCCATGCTGCGCAAACTGTACCTTGTGGATGGTGACTCTGTACACGTTGGTGTCATCCACAAACCAGATGATCTGATTGGAGAAGAGCTCGCCGTAGTTCTGGGAGGATAGGTATGGCTCAGTGGGCTCAGAAGAGTATAGCTGCAATCCCTTACGGATGCGTTCACGCAACACGTAAAGGGCAGGGTTCGCCTTCATTATTTTTGCCATTGCTTGCTGAATCAAGGGCTTCCCGCCGGGGAACCAGTTTCCATAGGCACTAAAAGCAAAAACAAATAAGTAAACGATGTCTCAACAGAGAGCTACCTGGCACCAAAACATGAAGTTTTAGAACAATCTCATGTGATTACAGAATCCAGTGTTTTTCTAGCTTCCATGTTGTATAAAAACGTGGTAATTACAACTAGAATTTGTGTTCTTGACTGAAATGTTATAGCAGAGCTCATGAGTCTAGAATGTGAGAGGAGTTAAGACTGTAAAATCAGTCTGTCAAGAGCAGCTTTAGAAAGTAGGAATATTGGCAGGATAATAAAGATAGGCTTTAGAGATTAGGAACCATCATTAATCCTATAGATTGGAGAACAGTTAAATCAGTAATTGCAATAAGGGGTTTTTTTTAGAACAGAGATTGATAGTATGAGTAGACATCTCAATACGATGTCTGGGAGATAAAAATACAAGGAAACATTGTACTACTATGAAGGTCTAAAATACCACTGGTTAAGACGAAAATATTTTTTATTTTCGGTTTATTAATGACTATGGTATAAATTTGGCAGAGTGTGAGAAAAAGTAGTAACTGCCAAGGGCATAAAGGTTTTGCCTAGACATATTGAGAACAGAACTATGAAATACCATCATGCTGATAGCTTTCCACTGAATTTGTATGCCTGTAATATGCTTCCTGTCTCCGAAGAGTAAACCATTGGAACAAAGATATCTGCCTTAAATCTTGGAATGATCTAAAAGACCATCTTCAGGAATTAATTCAAATAACTTCTTCTAATAATGCACTGCACAAATTAAATTCCCATAGCTGGGAAAAATAAAAAAACGAATCTCACCTGTGGAGGTTATAGGCAAGGTCAATAGCAATGAGCACACCAGTTGGGGAGGGGTAGATACTCATGTTATCCGTAGTGTAGTCCAGGAACTTGGCTCGAGCGTAGCGCTCAATGTCATGAGAGTCGTAGTCTCCCCATCTCAGCTGGATATCAAGCCAGTACTTTTGTGTGGTGGTGCTGTCCATCACATCCCTATGAGCGAAAGTAATGTGGCACGGTAAGGTTTTGTTTTATGGCAAGGTAAATTCTGAAGAACAAACTCCATCATATTCATGTGAATGACAGCCAAGTGTTTCAGTATGGTTACCAAATCGATTACACAGGCAAATAGGAGAAGGGTGAATCTGGTACGTACTTGGAATCTGCAAGCAGAGAGGGGCGGGATACATTCCACTTATAGGAGGCAAAGAGCAGAATATCTGCACAAGAGGAGTTCATCTTATAGGACTTCCTAGGGTGGATTGTTTCCTTCTGTACGGTCTCAATCTCCAGAGCATCCAGTTCCTGGTCAAACACCTGAAAAAAAGGAAGGAAAGTTGAGAGAAAGCTTCAAAGGCAAATAGAAAATGGCTGCAAGTTTTCTTAAATGGGCAGCCCTTAAATCAGTTTGAAAGAGCAGTGGAAAGACTAGACACTCCACATGGCTCTTTGGAACCATTATGGGGGACTAAACCCTAAAACGACAATAGGGGCTGAACACTGACTTGCAAACACAGGGCACGGGGAAAAAGTACATCTCAAAAGGTTTTGCGATAAGCGGTGTATAACAAATGGGCATTGCCGGTAAAAACAAATATGGCGAGAAATCAAACACCATCTTTACCTTTATTAATATATGTAAAGAGTTAATATGTGCAAGGTTTACAGGAAATACTAGTAGATCTCTCCAGCTGTATTGTGTTTCCCTCAGCAAGTGAGCTCTGTAAATATATGTGGGCATACCAATTTGTCCATAGACAGTCCTTTAACAAGGTCTGTGGTCTTAGGTCTTTAAAGTGCAGATGTGGCCATCATGGGACTTGAGCAAACAAAATGTAGATGTCGGCCACAAGATTACCACAAGCCAAATACAAAAAGGCATGTCATTTGAACATGGAAAGTTTAAACTTAATATCGGAATTATTAGTTCTTTGCTGCTCACCCCTGCTAGACAGACTATAAAACATAGATATGGGTTCATTTGCAACTCTTACCTGACACAAATCCATGACAATGCTCTCATGGATCTTCTGCCACAAGTGGGCCCTAAAGATCTGAATCAAGGAGATCTTTAATGTGGGAATCTTGCCATGCATAAATATGCCAGTCAAATCCAATTGCACCTGGAATCCAACATAGACCTACAAGGAGACATTAGAAGGAGACATTAGAAGGAGACATTAGAAGGAGACATTAGAAGGAGACATTAGAAGGAGACATTGGTTCCTCAAGTGGAATATCAAGCCGCGAAGCCATTTCTTAACCCCGTTCACCACATTCAGACTTACGTTGGCTCTGTTAATTGTGGGAGACCACCAAAGGGTAAATCTTCTGTTCGGGATCTGGTTCAGACCAGACCTCTGAGCATTGGTCAGTTTCTTCCACTTCATGGATTCTTCAAAGCCACTGGCTTTTTCCCTGGTAAAAAGAAAGTAACAAAAATATACGTCAGCTTTATCGGAGGTTTGGGCATTCAGGATCCGTCAACAGGAGAATAACTGCAGGACATTACAGCATTATTTTTAAGACAAAAAAAAACAAATGTTTTTATTTAGAGGAGATACAGTTAGAGATATATATAGTTAGAGAGATATAGTGAGTGAGTTGAGATACATAGTTGAGAGGAGACATAGTTAGAGAGCAATATAGTGTTAGTTGGAGACAGCTATGTAGTGTTCAAGAGAAATATAGATATTTAGAGAGAACTGAAACCAATAAAGCTAACTTCCTTACCAGAAGAGACCCTCCCATGTGGGGAAGTAGGTGCCTTTGAAAAGGGTGTGCTCCAGGATACCCTCCACCCCTCCAAGAGCCTGGATCATGTCTGTGCGGTAGTTATTCAGATTCCACAGCTTCCCGTCATGGCGCTGATGTGTCCACCAGAATGGATTCTGCTTCAGTACCTGTGGACCAAGAGGTGTTAAACACAGAATAGTGTATAGTGCAAACCGTAACAGAGCATCAAGACAAAGACCACTTTCTGTTGCTTCATGTGCATTACCTGATACTGTTTAAAATCTGTACGAACTCTCCAGCCCTTGTCATAAGCCAGGGTGTGCCTGTCCTTCTGGAACAGTGTGTTAATACGTGGAATTCCTCTATCCCATGAATCCTCCAAGTCTTCAAGTGTCAGGCGTCTGTAACAAGTGAGAGAGACCCGATTAAGCTAAAGCCGCACAAAAAAAAGAATGTAGAAGTGACCTGTTACCCACTGTGAGATGTACCTGTTTTGTGCAATGGCCTCCTGTCTCTTCAGGGCATATTCAGCCCAGACTCTCTGCGAGTCGATGAACTCGCTCTCCCACGGCTGGATGTAGCGATACAGGTTAGGAATCAGCTGATCCTCCTCATGACTCATGCCAGAGCGGAAATGGGTAATGCCGACATCCGTCTGTTTGGACCACCTGTCCAAAAGTGAACAAAATAAACAAGGAAGGATTAAGAACAATCAAGGTTTATATAATAAAAATGACAATTACCACCCAGTCTCTAGTTCCTAACAAAAAACATCCCTGTCAAGTAAAGATTCTATCTGCAGCAAAATCCGCTGTAGGATAAAGTGTGGCTTATTTACTTCAGGGGTGGTCAACTCAGTGTTGAAGGGCCACCAACAGGTCAGGTTTTCAGGATATCCCAGCTTCAGCACAGGTGACTAATCAGAAGCTCAATCGAAGACTGAGCCACCTATGCTGACAATGGGATATCCTTAAATCTTGACCTGTTGGTGGCCCTTGAGGACTGGAGTTGGCCACCCACGATTTACTTGGTGCTTCTCTCCGCCGACTGCTTCGTTTGCCCTCTTGGTCGGAGATATTTAAGAGCAACAAGGATTTAAATTAAAATTAGCACAGGAGACAAAAGCAAAGTTACACATTCATGAGAAACTTAAGAGAATCTAGTTATGGTCACCACACAAAGTAAACAAAGTTATAGTTTAATATTTAAGTATTATTGCACCACAAATACAATACCTGAGGTCAGACTGCGGAATAAGTACGTGTCCCATGGACAGCATTCCCAAACCCCCCAGTTCCTTGGGGGTGTAGAAGACCACGGGTGGGAATCTGCTCGGCATTTTGGAGTTCAGTCCAATCTTTATTCTGGTCTGAATCTTGTTCTCGCATTTCACCAACAGGTCGAGCAGCTCCTGGGTGTTGACCACAGCCTCTCGGAAATAGGTCATCAGCCCGATCAAAGCAGTGTTCCACTTGTTGACAATCTGAAAGCAACAGAGCGTTATTGTCTAGCTAACTCATAGCATAAAATCGATTAAAAAAATAGTATCATTACAGTTCACCTGGCTTCCTATTCGCATGAAGCAAAATGCTTCTTACTTGAGTGAGTACATTTATCTCTCAATATTAAAAGGGAGGCCATGGCCAAGCAAACACTGTCAGCAATGGATTATCTACACTGGATAAAGGACAGCTTTACATTACATTGTACGCAAACTCAAGAGTAAAAACATGTTATTTACATCAATAAGTATAGATATAGGATACAGTATCTGTTGTCTAAATGTAGCATAGGTTCAACTTTATGGACGCATGTCTTTTTTTCAACCTCGTCTACTATGTAACTCTGTGCCTGTTACTTATATACTGCTTCAACACGTCTGCTTACAAGAAGCAGGACCAAGTAGACCAAGCTCTAAGAAACGGAGACTCGCCTTGGTAAAGGTGGTGGAACCCGAAGCCATGAGGATCTGACGGACTCTGTTGTGGAATCTCTGCATAGACTCGTCATCCACTCTCAGGAAGCACTGAGCTGTGCGCTCCTTTGTAACCTGCAAAGGGGCAAACCATGAGATCTTGCAAATCTGACACCAACAACAACCACCAATAAAGATTTTGTGGGCTAGGTAGCTTTTTAAATAAACCTATAGCATACAATTGTGTGTATGCTCATTACCATAGCTGGACTAAAGTTACTCTCCACAGATAGGAGTCCTAACAAATTATCAACTTTATCAGTGTGGCTACGATCTTGTGTTTGATGAGCAGGCGTTTCAGACATGCTCAGACGGTCAGCTCGCATACCTCATTTTGTAGGTTCCACACCCCATCCTTGTGTGTGAATTCCTCATAGCTGGTGCGACATTTGGGAAGGATGCGGCACTCAAAGCCGCACATGTTGAAAAGCAGATTGGGATTATCTTTGCTGTACACGGACACAAAACTGTTCTCCCACTGCACAGTCGTGACAGAACGAGGCAGACGGTTCTTAATGTCCCAAAACACAGCACGGCCCCTAAACAAAGCAAACATTGAGTTTCAGAAGTCAATACAAAATATAATGGGCATTTCAGGCAGAGCATATACAATCTGTTATTAAGGGCTCAAGGATTGACACCAGGGATTAGAGGCAATCCAAGCAACACTTTATTTTTTACTATATGCAGCCTTTGATTACCTTTATTGAAAAACAATTACCTAAGCTGCCCTTCGATTTATTCTCCTGTGAGTGATCAGCCAAGATCCTGCTTCCCAGGGTTCACTAAATGGCTGCCTTTCAGTTTCAAAAAATCCTGTAACTCAGCAGCTGCAATGTATTATATTACCAAGGTAACATATTGTTACCGTTTGCAGCTCAAACGGCTGGGAATATTGGCAACAAGTTATTCCAAACAGGAAAGTGTTGCAAAGATCTTGCACTGCTGGGGAGGTGGGCTAAAACCTCATAGAAATGAAAGGATGCTCAGTATATTAAAACTGGCATTAAGAGTTTAATTTAAAAAAAATATGCAGCATTATTTAATACTATTAGGATTTTGCATGGATTGCCTCTTTAAAGTGATTCAGCTGTCATTCACATGGCCAGTTCCAAACACCACTTCAGTGCTGGTGTTGTGTAAAGAATTGTACAAACAGGAGTTGCAAACATTAACACTGTAGTTACAGTTCAAACCTAGCACAACTCATTAGTACAGTTACTCGGCAAATTCAAAGAAATTTACGTTAAAGGAGCAATTCCCCCTGGATTTTTATTTTTTTTAAAACATACTTGGAACCAGTACCTCAGTGCTGAACCGTGCTGGGGTTTTTTTTTAACACTGGGTACCTGCCTGGTTTCAGAATGACCAATGTTCTCACTGGTGCTCCCTCCTGGGGAAACATGGCTGACAAGGTCACGGGATCCGTGGCCTATTCGTCAACACCAGCGGTCATGTTTGATTCTAGCACCAAAAAGGGTAATTATCTTGGAGACCGTGGAGTCCCCAAGGGCTGGAAATAGTACGGTTCAGATCAGGAGGGCCCCCTACTTCCATTTATGTCAAATAAATATTCTGGGATGGTGGTTTTAAATATAAAGCAATCTGGTGTGCACTTTCCATACTTACAAGTTGACATCGTGCTTCATAAGTCGCATCCTGGCATCTCTTGGCCAGCACTTCTTATTGTTGTAGCCCACAATGTTCTCATTATTGGGGTCTGGGTGTTCTGTGAGGTATCGCTGAATAAGGTCCCGAGCCTCATCAGCAGAAAATCTAAACAAAAACCACACAATTACAACAAATGGCAGTCTGATGTACTGCTTGCGTAGGAGGAACGAAAAGCAAAATGTTTAACCGCCTCCCTCCCTGAACATGGTGCTCTGTATAACACCCATCTATAGGCCGAGATTATACTCATTGGATGTACGCGCGAATATGAACTGTGGCTTTTAGGTGATGGGGAGGCATGGCCGTGACGCCACGTGAGCGGCTTGCCCCTCATTGGCTAAACCGCTTCATGTGACGCAGAAGTCACGCGGCCGTCGCTTGGAAAGACAAATTGATTTGTCTGTCCGGTATGGGCGGCCTCCTAGGATTGAGGCACGTGGGTTGCAACGCGCGTGCACAAGCGCAGTCGCTGCCAGTATAATCACGGCCTGTAGGTGCACACAATGCTCTCCTGTACCATTAAGTGAACATAAAGCCTGTGGTTTACCACGATGCTAATAAGCAACAGCCAATTCTTACCCACAGTAGGAGTGTCTATATTGGTGAAATATTAGAATGCACCCAGGGTGTGAAGTGGGTGCCAGAAGTTATTTAATTGGGAGCATTCTCCGATTGTATTCTCTAGAGCAGTGTTTTTCAACTGGGGCTCCTATGAAACCCTGTGCTCCCCAGGCATCCCAAAAGGGTTCCTTGCAATTTTCAAATAATTTCAAAATTGTATCAAATACAGAAGTTACAGAAACAAATACAGAAGAATTTACAATGCATCTGATCTCAGACACACTATTAGGCTGGGGCAATGGTGCGGCAGACCACGCGGACATGAGTGATCATGCGGGAGGAGGCACGTGTTGTGCGAGAAATCAGTTGAAACTGATTTCTGGTGCGACAGGCCGGCCACGTGAGCGGTTCGCATAATCAGGGCAAACCAGCTCCGTGACGCAATAGGCACGCCCCCAACGTTGACTTTGCCCAGGGAAACCACCCGCTTTCCCACAGCTTCCGCAAGGGCGAAGGCACCATGGCCCGGGACTTAGAGAGGGTTGGGGTTCCTTACAATGCATCTAATCTCAGACGCGCTATTAGAGAAGGTTGGGGTTCCACAGAATTTCAGCCATACAGAAATACTTCAGGTCTGGCATAAACAATACAATGGTGCAATCAACGTTTGTGACAAACCATGGGATGCTAGGCCGCGCACAGACAAGTTTTCAGCACACATTGGATTGCAATTACAGCTGACTAAGATAAATCATTTTAACGGCTGGGAAATCCTATTAAGTCCATTTTTACAAGTTTTTATTTTAACCGCTCTCCTACAATTAAAAGCAGCTCTCTTTCAGGGCAAGCAACGCATTGCAGCCGGCCTAGCAGCAAAAGGGCTAAGAATTGGCTACATACCTGAAAAAGATGTGAATGCGATCGATGTATCTGCAGAACAGACGGATGGGGTGAGCCGCTTCTGTGCCCACGTCTTGAAAGCTGAGAAAGTCGTTTGGCATCTGAGGCGGCCCGGCCATCTCGCTGGCTCTGTGCAAACCGAGCACAAGCAGATCCATCACCAGCCCGTAGTACTGAACGATGAAGGAAGCAAACTGCAGGCCGCGGATAATACCATAGGAGTTTGTGTGATTCATGTCCTAGAGGAGAGATAATATAGTCAACTTAATGGGAACCGCACGCTTAAAAAAACATTCTTGCAACAGGCCGTTGCCTAAGAGATGTAAAGCTCTCACAATCCTGTGTTTTCTTTATAAATCCGTTCCGTAGTATTAAATACTTGCTGCATTTTTTTTGTTTTCCAAATTCCATTTAATGAGTTTTTAAGCAGCAGTCCAAGCTGTCGTTTTCTTTAATTTTTTATCTTTTTCCCCTTTATTATGTGCATCAATACAATCCACACAATGATAAGTAATTAGCTAAGTTGCCAATCGATCCGTTCTACTGTGATCGATCAGCAAAGATTCGGCTCGGGGGTTCGCTAAATGGCTGTCAGTGCAGCAGAAGAGGACAGAGATGCAAAGTTCTGTGGGGACGATCATGTGACCAGGCAGTCACTAGATACAATTCGTGCACTGCTCAAAAAGGGGTGTGCCAGAGCCCGTTTCAGAAGAGGATGTGATTTTGTAAATGGTTGCTACAGAAACAAAAATGCTTGTTATATTATAAGTACATAAAAAATGTAATTCAGAGCTTTTTTAAATGCTACAAGTATTTTCTCATAGTACAGAACTGATTTTTAAAAAAAATAAATAAAAAAAAAACACCACATATTGCTTGGTCTGCAGCTTTAATGTACCCAAGCATGCTTTCCTTTGGTTACGCTAGTAGGCTCTGGCACAGCTGAGCCCTGCCCTCTCCCCAGTAATATAGAATTTGCAACAATCACAAACCATGAAACAGTGTTCAAAGCTGTAACAATATACAATACTCCCCATCGTAGTATTAGGACACTACTGATGCATTTCCCCGACAGGATTGATTCAGAAAAAAGGTGCACTTCCACAACCTTGTTTAGAACAACCTTGTATCGGGTGCACGCCATGCGCCAAACGATACAATCCATAAAGCAATGTATTCTCCTTCCAAGCAGGAAAAAAAGGCAGTGCTCCAGAGGACTAATATTGGATTTATTAAAGTGAGATCAGATCTGATTTCACTTTAATAAATCCAGTATTAGTCCTCTGGAGCGCTGCCATTTTTTTTTCCTGCTTGGAAGGAAAATACATTGATTTAAGGATTGATTCAGCGGCAGCCCCAAGACTAATCACAGGAGAATGGATCAATCGCCAGCTTAGGTAACACGTTTTAATAAAGGTAATCAAATGCTGCGCATATTTAAAAGAAAAACCAATGGTGTGATAGATCTATAGATCGGGACAGTGAGGGATGCTTCTTTAACTAGACGCCACCAAATTTATCACAGGGTGCAGTAAAACTAATTTATCTTCAACAGGGCTTTGATAAAGGGCTTGACAATATTCAATGTATGTGATGCAGCCAAATTGATCTATTTGATGGTAGCAATGACATTATCCAGATGCTTCATTCCTAAAAGTAGAGAGATCATTTGTATGTGTATGTGGGTTAATATGGCTCCCCAAAAATCTAAACATACAGTGACGAGAAAAAAGTTTGCGAACCCCGATTATAATTACGGCAATTCCATAGTTTTGCCATGATAACCTTCTTGAATGAAAACCATGTCTTTTGAAACAATTTATGAATTAGACAAACAATAATTAAGAGTCAGGGTATGTGCGAAAGTATGTGAAACCCTGCTTTTATCAGTTAAATTAAAGGGGGAAATTAGAATCAGATGGTTAAATAATAATTGGGTAGATATTCAGGGGTATGTTTGGGAGCCCCCATCCTAAATTAAATGTCAGAAACTTTGTGAGTTTGGTCTTCATCATACAGGTGTGTGGAAAAACGTCTTGCCATGATCAAAGAAATCTGAGGGACCCAGAAACACAGTTATTGTGCTCCTCAGTGTACAAAGGGTTACAAAACCATTTCTAAGGCTTTGGAGCTCCACCAATCCACTGTCAGACAGACAAATGGACAAAACTCAAGACCAATATCACTCTACCCAGGTGGGGTCGTTCTACCAAAATTTCTCCAAGAACAAACCGGCAAATCATCTCATCAGTCACAAAGAACCCCAGAGTAACATTGAAGGATCTGTAGGCCACACTCGCCTTGGCTAATGTGAGTGTTCATGACTCAACTATCAGAAAACGACTGAACAAGAATGATACTCATGGAAAGGATTGCCAGGACGAAACCACTGCGCTCTAGAAGGAACATTGCAGCCAGTCTGAAGTTCGCCAATAGAACACAGATGATCGGATCCACACGACTTCTACACCAATGTTCCCTGGACAAACCAGTCAAAGGTAGAACTTTTTGGTCTCAATGAGAAACATTATGTTTGGTAAAAACCAAACACTGCCTTCAAACAGAAGAACCTCATTCCAAATATCAAGCATAGTGGTAGGAGTGTGATAATTTGTGGCAGCTTTAGGACCCGGACAGCTCGCCATCGACACAACCATGAATTCTGCATTGTATCAGAAGATTCTATAGGAGATTGTCAGGCCATCCGTCTGAGCTGAAGGGAAAGTGGGTCATGCAGCAAGATAATGATCCTAAACATACAAGCAGATCTACAAAAGAATGGTTGCATAAGAATAAAATCCGTGTTCTAGAATGACCTAGTTAAAGTCTGGACCTAAACCCCATCGGAATCTTGTGGCAGGACCTGAAGCGAGCTGTCCATGCAAAGAAGCCCTCAAATGTCACTGAGTTGAAGCAGTTCTGTAAGGAGGAACGGGCCAACATTCCTCAAAACAGATGTGAGAGATTGACCAGCAGTTACAGGAAATGCTTAGTTGAAGTCATTGCTGCTCAAAGGGGTGTCACCAGGTACTGAATCTAAAAGTTACCATACTTTTTCACATAGGGATTAAATGTTGAATTATTTGTGGATAAATAAATGTTGAAAACGTATTATGTGTTTGGGTTATTTGTTTGATCAGGTTATCTTTATCAATTATTAGGACTTGCATTAAGCTCTAACAACATTTTAGGTTTGAATGTGAAAATCCTAAGGGTTCAAAAACTGTTTCTCGACACTGTATGGCGGTACTCACCCAACAAATATAAGGAAAGAAAAGGGGGAAGTTATTCTCATGCAATTGAGATTAGTATTAATTTGATATTTAAATAAATTGACGTGTAAATCATTATCCCATTAAATTGATACTCAGGGTAAGCCAGAGTATTATTTGGCCTTCTTGTCTTTTCACGTGCATATATCAAGTCGCTTATTTCATAAATCAATTTCCATGCCACGTTTCAGCCACTGCGAGGCCTGCAACCAACTGCTCTCAGTAATGTCAGGAACAAACATCCTTTAACAATTTCCTTCATTTTCAATATCCAACGGCATGGTTCTGCTCTCCAAGCAAGTGCATACTACGTGCACCAACCTTGTAATTGATCACCACGTTGTTTTTGGCCGTCATGTAATCGGCTATGTTGTGATCAACAATGAGTCGCAGGAGACGATTCAACAGTGTCAAATCAATCTTCTCGTACATCTTCTCAAAGCGCGACTCCAGCATCACGTTGCACTCGCCCTCCGTGGTGTCCCACACATCCTGCAAGTTGTTAACGCCTAAGAAACACAGAATACTATTAAAACGGCAATCTGAAACAAGGTAAAAAGTTATACGCCACAATACATTTTGCAGCAAACGTAGCACTGCTCATACGACAACACAGCCACCTCCAGAGAAAAAAAATAAACATTTTTAGATTGACATACAGGGATATGGTAGTAGATAGCGATTTGAAGGATGCACACAGAAATAAAAAAACACTTACTCTATGTATTCCTTTATCAGAGCAGGTACAATCGTGGGGCTGTTTTCAGGGGAATAAGCCCTTTCCTCAGACACCACACACCAGTTATCTTGAGGTCTGAGGAAAGTGCCCTTAAACGACACCATATTGTACCTGGTCTGATAAAGTAATAAATACAGAGTAAGCTTTTGTACATACCTGTGCTCTTCATTCAAATCTCCATTTACTACCAAACTTTTGGATCCAGCATTGAGACGCCGGGAACAACATAGGGTGAGCACCAGCGAGAGAATACTTTATGCTGAAAGACTAGCGACTACCAACGTTTATTTTTTTTACACAGGGATAGCGTTTCTAAAATATGTACTGAAAAACACATCTAAAAGCAGTAGTGTCACGTCGCACGCTATGCTGTTTGTAAAAATGTGGCACCAGACTAGACACGTGATACTGGTCACCGTTTGCTCCGACACAAAGTTGTGATTAAAATCAAGTATGTGACCAAAACAAAGCAACGCAGGCAACAGTTACACACGTTTGTTATGTGGTTTGTTATGCGGCACCGCTGTCATCACTCAAGCTACAGTGACCCATCGTCCAATTTAAAAAACGCATCTAACCTTGGCACCACTTGTAAACCAGCAACGGAGGAGGCTCCGTATCAGCAGGTTTGATCCATGGAGGGAAGAGCCGCCTCTTGTCTGCTTCATACCACAAGTACTGATCCAAATAGGCATCAGTAATCTTCTCCAACGGTTCAACATCATAAACCGGAACCAGGTGACTGTACAGGTCCATGAACTCAATTCCCACCTAAAACAAAATATATATAATTTGTCCGTATCCTTCAATTCAGAGATGCATGTAAAACTTGTGTTGACATAGTGAACACTGCAAGAACAAATTAAAGTACGTGTACATTTTAAATGCAGGAATTTTACAAACGTCAGACTGCAGGAACGAGACACCCCCTGCACCCCCCAATCCTGTGTGTTCTTTTTAAACACAAGTTACCTCCTTGAATGCTCGTTGAGTGAGCAAGTGACGCTTGATCCTGGACAGGGCTTCGTGGGGGTTGTCGTACGCCTGTTCAATTAAACCCAACTCCTCCCTCTGGGACTGATTCAAACGCGACTTCACACTGGGAAATAAAAAAACATTCATACTATTCACTCTCACTCGTAAATTTAGCCAAGTTGTAACAGTTGCATTACTAAGAACCTTTCACCAAAATCTGACATCAAGTCAAAAATCTTTACGTTGAAGAGCAGAGACTTGGGAGGAGCTTGTGATTACTCCCTTTTATCGTCACAAGAGCCACCATGGGTAAAATCCCAATAAGGATCAGGTGGGATAAGGGTAGAGGAACAACACTGAGGCCCAGAAGAAATGCCCATTGTAATTTATTTAAAACAAAAGCTCAAACACTTGTATTTAGCATGGTTACATTTATGGACTAAAAATCCATGTACCAGTTTTTTTTGGGCCCGGCTACATGGAATTGCACCGGTATGTTCCAATAATACAAAACATAGCATGTATGGTTCACAACAGATGGGGGGGGGGGGGGGGGGGGAAGCCTCACCAATGTCCCCTTCCTGCCTGAAACCTCTCAGCGAGCAGAGCCCATACCTGTATGCTTCCTTCAGTCTCTCCAGGGCCAGAATGAGCAGTTTAGTATCATGTTTGTAGGAGAGAGGAGGGAAGGGAATGGGAGAGAACCTCCTGCTTTCCAGCCAGTGCACAGTGGTGGTGTACACAGCTACTGCTTCCTCTGCAGTAATGTATGGTCCATCCTTCAAGGGGAAAACAAAAAAACAAATTGTTTCAGTAAAGAGTGAAGGACATTTAGACAAGAGACGTCAAAAAGGTAACCGCCTCACCTTCAGGTAGTTGTGCTGCCTCTCCTGTTCTGCTTTTAAGTACAGACGGGTCAGGCGGCCCAGGTTCTTCTTGCACACCGTCTTGTCCACGGTGGCGCCACGTCTAATACGTTCTCTGTTGTAATGCGCAGTGTTCGTCCACCAATCTGCCTTCGCCTTCACGTAACGGAGAATCATGTTCTCGATTGGAGTTGGAAGTCCTGGTACCTGAAGACAAAATAGTTTGAAAAGGTTTTTGTATTTACAAGACTACAGGACAGACAAGTCAAACCGTTTGAAAGACGGAACAGGATTGTTGGAATGTGCTAAGTTACTTTAAGGAAAGCTCGCTTTGCCCACTATTATTGCCGTTCCTGCAGTTTTGCCTACACACACTTGCTAGTCTTCGCTGGCAACTTAACTTCTACTTACGGGTGCCACATGAAGTTATGAGCTTGATATTTTGTATGCAGAAAGCTACTGCAATCAGAGTGTCTCTCCTGCGCTCACCTTCCAGGGAATGTTCGCCTTCCAGCATCTCCAGGCTTCACTCAAGTGCTGCAGGATGGTCCTGGCCTTGTTTTGCTTGATGCCTTCAGGCATCATGTCCAAGATGTCATGCATAACAGCCGCTCTGAGCTCCAGATCAAAATGAGATTCCACCCGTTGCTTCGTCACAGTTTTCGCTACCCCCTTAGAGTGACGACCTGGGAGAGGGAACAGATTAGATAGAGATCAGAAGAGATCTTTAGAAGTGGAAATGAACCCCTCTCAAAAGAAAAAATATTGAGCGCCAGAGTCAGCTTTGAGACCTATAATATATTGAGAAAATACGCGAAATGCTCACCTTCAAACTGTCTGGCCAATAGGTTTCCAAGCCACCTTTCCAGCAAAGGGGTGATGCCACGCATGAAGAAGAGCCAGACTCGCCACCCTGCAGCCCAAAAGCCACAACCAGGTCCCTTCCCTACAGGGCCCTAAGATTGAAAAGATAGGAAATACAACACTTAGGGCTCTCAGAAAAGCCAGATGACTCTAGAACAGGAAGATAAATGGACCATGGTACATTTGATGAAGGGACAACAAGCAGCATAGTACTCACTGTATTAAACCTGTAGTAGATGAGATGCTTCAAGTCCTTGCACATACGGATCTGTCTCATGAGCTTGTATTTGTACCTGTACATTCCAGTCAGCTGCCCCACATGGGCAAAGATGTACTGCAATCCATCAGACAACTGTAAAGAGACAAAAAAAAATTAATTGATTGGATTGCAAGTTCATCGCTACAGTGACTCCCTTCTATTTTACTTTGTCTGGATCTTCTATCCCTGTACAGTATCATTTCTCTGTATTGTGTGCTGAACCAAAATACATGAATGCAGACATAGGACTTTCATCTCATGGTGGAACAATTAAGGGGAGGAAAAGCAGGTGCCAGCTCCGCCTGAGTCATCTCATCACAAAAAAACAACGGTAAACTGCACTATAATAAATACAGTATAAACAAAAACAATCATGTGTAGCTGCTGCATCACAAGACGATTTATTGGACATTGTGTTGAAAGTAAGCAAGCGTATGCTTGTCCATTGGATGTCAATAAATGGTCTTGTGATGCAGCTACGACTTTAGGTGTCTTTTTAAATTGGAGTGCAAGTTATATTTTGCACCATGTGTGTACCCTTGCGTCTCAATTGTTTTTCTTCCTTTTTGTTCCTTGCTGGCTGAATATTCGGAAGACTTGCGAGTGCAGTCACACACAAGATTAATCTTCTGCTACTCACACAAGAGCCAGATAGAATTTGCCAGGTTTCCTACTTGGATGCGGCGCTTACCTGGAACGCATCCACATTTCCCAGTCTGTACTGCACGTGGCTGTCCACAACCAGCTTTGTCAAGCGCAGAACTTCTCGGCACAAATGGAAGGCATTACCAAACCGAGACTTCTTACGTTCCTAGAGACAGACAAGTAGATTAGCATAAGATGTTTCAGAATACCGACTCCATAACAGGTGTGCGCAAAATGGTTCCCATAACCACAGCCATGATTCAAAGTGGCCCAGGAATGCCTTAGAGTAGTATTTTACAACCCATGGGGCGCAGGAGTCGTACATGGGGGGCTGAGTGACAGACACTGGGAAACACAGTAGATGACAAAGAAAAGGGAGGACAGAGGCGCAGAGAGGGGGTCAGGAGGAGTGAAAGAATGGCAGTTTAACTGGAACCACCCCCACCATTAATATACTCCCCTTTGTGGAACACCAATTTGAATGACTTTTGAGGGAAAACATCCAAATATTGGGCATTTTTCTTTACACATTAAATACAGCACAGGCCTTCCATAGCAAATAAAATGCTTTTTTTAACGAGTGCACTCCACCTTCTGTTGTATAAATGTGATATGAGCTCAACTGCAAAGGCATAAGCAGCTTACAACTTCAGCCCATCACAGTCAGTTAGCTGTACAAATATCTCCAATCAATTTGTAATTATTCTGGAGTATATTTTTTTAAAAAGGAGCACATGCTCTCTCAAAAAAAAAATGGTCTCCAACTAGGTAGGAAGCAGGGGGTCACCAGAGCTGATCTGTGCATATTTCAGCTATGGGGACCTCCATGCTCCTGAGATACTTACCTCCTTATGGGGGGCCGGAAGCAACTACACGGGTTTAAAATGTCCTGGTCACGCAGGCCAATAGGAAGCCACAAGGGATGACATCACCGCTTCCTATTGGTCCGCGTGACATGGGAGCATTAAATCCACCACCACTGGAGCTTCTGCCAGCACCCACTACAGAGGCATCTCAGGAAGCAAGGGGTCCCCCACAACTGAAATTAACACTGTTCAGGTCCCAAGCCCCCCATGTTCAATCCTAGAATTATAAAAAATAAATAAACAAAATGGAAAGCAAAATTCTACTGCAACACATTCTGTTAAAGTTCCCCCCCATCAAAACCACACAATGAGAACAAAAATAAAGCCTGTGTTTGAAAAGTAATCACAAACAATTCCCAGGAGTCAATGGGATACCTTTGTGGTCAGTGTTTTCACGGGTTTCAGGTTGAAGTTGTAATCCAAGTGAAGATAGTTGAGGTTCTTTCTGTGAATCAATAAGTTCAGCATGTTGTAGCCCTGGCGGCAAACTTGCAGACCAACTTCCACCCAGTCCAGCTTGGTTGACTGGAAGAACTTTGTAGCCTTAAATGACCGGAACAGATATCTGCAAAGAAGGACCACTATTAAGTACGTGTCACACAGAATATAAAACTTCAAATGACAGAAGTCAAAACAGGGACGTACCTCTTCTTCTGAGCTTTAGGTGGCCTGTGCTTAAGTGCATTGAGCACATAATATTTCAGCAGTTTTTGGTAGGAGACCCGGACTTTAACTGGCTGGCCAGCTGGACAATGCTCCCGGTACCTAAGGACAAAATATATAACCATTAATACTTGCCACAAAGAGAGGGCCAGTGTCTTGATTCCACCCACAAGAAATGACCATCTACAATTAGGAACCACCAGAAACACAAAAACTAAAAGTAACTCACACTTGGATCTGAAAGAAATGTTACACTTCACATTTGCAGCATGATCAGGATCTTCATTCTACCCAAAATAACTGGTTTTCCTAGCAATTAAATATAATATATATATATATCGTAATTTCCCTTATATTCCATATTCATATTCCAGTTTGAAAGCTTTAATCCACTTCATGGCTGCACTGTACAAATCTCTGCTGTGCTTTAATCCTGGCATTGGCAAACTGTACACAATGCTTGAAAGATTCTTACCAGTTCTTCACCAGGGGTATGTCAACAGCCCTCCGTGTTCTGCCAGATCGAAGGTTGAAAGGACGAGGTGCCCACAGCAGGGCAATTCCATTCGCTGTGTTATCAGAGTATAGAGGGGTGTCCTTGAGGAAGGGTTCAACGTATTCTGGCAACTCAAACTCTTCATCATCTTCTGGCAATGGCTCCAGAGTCTGTAATGGAAGCACACCAACTTCAATCCAATACATGGAAACGTTAAGTGACCTACTCTGCCATAGACAAAAGCACACATGAATTGGTCTAAAGTGGGACGTTTGTAGCGCAGTCCAGTTCAATCTAGATGCTGCTCTAATGCCAAGTACCCCAGTTATTTTGGAGAATATTTTCCAACCCATTGTTCAGCTGACAAACACCAATGCTGCCCACATTCTAAAAAGTTCATTTAGGGGTTTGAGCGGGGATTTACGGTTTTATCTCACACATTAAGATAAATATATATATTTGAAACTATATTGCTCATTTGATTGAATCGAAAACTCCACTTTTATTCACTGTTTAGAAAGCTATTTGATAATATACCTATTGCCATCGCTTTATATTGGTACATATTACGGACTATTTAAAAGATTTACGATCAAGAGGAGCAACAGGGTTCTGTGTTTTTTTGGTCATCCAAGCTGGAATTAGTCTCCAAATCTGCCAAGCTTAAACTAAAGACATACAAGAGAGCTTTTTTGCTACCACAATGTTTTCAAACCATCAAATGCTCCAGTTCTTTACTTTATACACTTTGTCAGTTTGAGGTTTTTTATACGTTGTTATTTAATATTTCACTTAACACGCCCGCCATATGGAATGGTCACACGATAGCCCCACAACAAGAGATTTGGAAAAATGCAAGTAAAGAAAAAAAAACCATGTACTCACCTTCACAGAGTGTCTGTGCGATATTGGGTTGATAAGTGGATCAAAGTAAAAAGCTGGCAAATCAGGATCCTCTGTTTTAATGAAAACCACATTGGGAGTGTGATACCTGTAACAAAAGATGCAAATTATGGGCAAATGAATAGAGAATCCCTACTCTGCATACAGTGAGTGCAACAGCAACTGCCTCACTTACCATGTCAGATGTACATGATGTGGGAGGTTGTTGTACAGATAAGGGAACGCAATCTTGTACTCTGTTCGGATTGGCTGCCGGATAATAATTTTGTTGATGTCATTAAACTCATTCCAGTCTTCATCCCTGAAAGACAGCGTTTTCACACGTGAATCAGTATGAAATTGATGTTCAAAACAGAAAACAAACAAAAAAAAACAACACACGTTCTAACCTCGGCTCTCCCACTTACTGCAAGTTAATATCCCGAACCAGGGGTTCGAATTTGGGCCCGCCGGGAATTGCCATGTTTAAAGCCTTGGAGGTGAAGAAGGCCTTCAGGTCAAACAGGTAGAAATAGTTATCATCCACCAGATCTGTGAGCAGCTGATTGGCCAGTCGATACAGGGTTGACATCATTGGAAGAGTGAACTGCCAGCGCTGATAGGTAGAACCGTTCACATATCTGCAATGGAGGCAAAACATTAACACTAAACGCAAGAACAGACGGGAATTAGTTATCACAACAAGTCCATGTTAAGGCTATGTACAATATAATTAGCACAATTTTGATTTCAAGTGCACATTCTAGATATTACTCATTCTGCAATGAAAGATAAACGGCACTGCATTTTGTTAAGAACCAAAAAGGTGTTCAGCAATTCGCTTTACTTTCTATTGTCTCTAAGCGGCTGGTGGTCGTAGAACCAGTCAATGACAGGACCATCTTCCTCCTGGTCCAGTTCCAGCTGGATGGCTTCCAGGGGCTCCACATCAAGGATATTGTCAGCATAATCTAGTGGGGGCTCCTCGTCATCAAAGGGAGGAAACCTCATCCTTTTGAAGTGCCGCCTGTCTCTCTTTTCCCGTCTCATCATAATCCACATTGACCTGTTAATGATGTGAAAAGAACATTGCTTCAGAGATGAAAGTTGCTGATGCATTTTGCCCACTCAAAAAACCCTGGACCAAGAAACAGCTCACAAAAAGCAACCATGGACCTGACAAACTACAATGCAAGTTTTGCGATTGGATCATAAATCTTCACGTACTGAAAAACTAAGCATGGACATTTGTTAGTCGGTCCAGAGAAGATGAACTAAAGCCACAGCCATCGATAGACATTGTTCAAATCAGTCAACTGTCTTTCTGATCAAACCTCAGAATATACACTTAGATCAGAAGTTTATAATTACATAAATTCTACAAGTAATTATGTGTTAACAATACTTTATGAAGTTTAACAGTAGGTGGAGTTGACGATTGAAAACTATATGTTAAGTTAGCACAGCCACAAGCTGAAATGGTAGTTTAGGCTCCTGGAGCGTCCATAGTTGGATTTCTGCATAACACAACTAACCTAGAGCTCTACTAAAAGTGAAAAAGTAAGACTGAGGGCCAACATTATACTCAAAAGTTTAACAAAACACGTATATCATGGGAGGTCTTTCATTTCTCGAACCATGACCAGGTAACATTTCTCACCCCCACTGCGATATGTAGACCGGTTCAATGACCCAGGGGATCTCGCTGACAAAGGAGATGGCACCTGTTATATGATACAACACAGGCACATCGCGAATCTGTTCCCAGGGCATGGGCATATTTTCCAGTAGCTTCAAGACAGCATGAGGCATATACTTCAAGGCCCTGCAAAGAGTTGAGAGAATTAGAGTTGTCAAAATATTGCTGCTCCGTGTTGCATCACCTGATGAAAGGTCCTGGTTGGACCAGAAACGTAGTACTCGAAGGTTCCGTAAAAAAACAGCATGCTGAACGATTGTCATTTTTCTAAGGGGATATAACCATTACATTGTTTATGCACGAGTGTTGGCCACATTCGTTTTCGCATCCCAGTGTTACTTTAAGTTGCTCCAGGTATTTTTTGTTTGTTGCACAGAAAAGGTCTCCCCTGCAATATAATGTAAAACTACAGTGGTCTGAAAATAGTTTTGACAAAAATGTGATCCTGTTTTGCTTATTGCGGCACAGTGTACAAACACCTGTTTGGACACATTGGTACTGTGCCCTGGCCAACATTTCAGTTTCTTTAACGTCTTTAGCACTGCACAGGCTTAATGGAGAAATGTCACAAAGCAACACTAGTTCCACACTGAAATTTGTGATGCAAAGCCTGCCTCCACCTTCTCTGCTCCCCCACTGCAATATACAGTAACTCCCCCATAGCTTTCCAACCATTGCTACGTTCAGCAGCATCTTGTGACCAAATGAACATAAAATCCCAATGATGTTTTTCAGTACATCTTTGCACCTACACGTAATAAAAGCCACCAAATCCATTAAACACCACAACAGTAATGTGCATCCTTACCCCAGGTAGACCCTTTTATCATGACGGAACTTCCTGTTGGTCATATCTCCATGGTCGCGGATAATTTTGCGCACATGCTCCGGGGGCATGTCTTCCTTCTGAGCATCCACAAACCCAAACTTCCTCTTCTCTGCATAACGCTTTGCCTGTAACTGCTGCCATTTCCGTGCTGGAGAAAAGTTTTAATACAGTAAGGATGGCGATACCCAATGTTTGGTGGAACAAAACTACTGATGCATAGCGCACTGTATTCTCCCCTATTATCTGTTTAACACGCGTACTTGACACATTTAAAAAGTAGGACTTAAAGTACTATACAGTGCATTTCTGCGGCTACATCAGTGTGTTATATTTAAAGGCATATGAAAACACCTCTCCAAGATCTGCTGAGGAACACACCCCACAACCCTCCAAAAAAACAAAAACAAACAAGCTTAGGTTTAAATGATTGATTTCCGTTCATACAGCCACAGCTAGCCACAAGATAAACGCTTTCCAACTCATACGTAACCCTGCAAAGTTCAACAGTAACCACATTATTCTATCCATGCCCATCAGGTGCCATGGAAGGTCACTCCGCTGGGAGTCAGTGGGGCCTCCTTTATTGTTAGATATAAAGGAGAGGCTATACCGTCCCACCACACGTCCTCAAATTAAGCATTGTTGAAGTTTGTTAATCCATGTAGGAAGTATTGAAACATTATGTATGTCATTTTATATTGCAGTATAGAATTCGGGTTTTACTTCCTTTAATTTTTTCGATTTTGAAAAAATTGGGGTAAGACAGCGTTACTCCCCCATCACATGTATATTTTAGATTGCAAGCTTCTTGAAGCAGAGGTATCATTAACTATTTTTAAATGTTTTAAGTTGTATATATTAGGTTTTGTTCTGGTCTCAACCGTCCACATTGCACTATGCTGTGGAATATGTCGACTCCTTATAAATTAAAAAAATGAATGATAACATGGGCCCATAGTAAGGCCTTGATTATACCAAGTCCGTGCGAGCCCCCCCCCCCCCCTCTGTGACGTCACTAGGGCGATGCACACGCCTGAAACTTGCACTTCAGGCAGGAGGCAACCAGAGTAGACAGGGAGGCGTGGCAGAGCCCTCATTGGCTAAACTGCTCCCTTGACGCGGCAGTCGCCTTCAGAAAACAAATTCTTAGGTCTGTCGCCTTGCAGCTCATGTCTGCGCGCGGGTCACGCTATTTATGAGCTTTCATTGCATGCAAGTACTTTGTGCGGTGGCGCGTGCTCGGCCGCCTTTGGTATAAGCACGGCCTAATAAGTATTAAGAGAACAGAAACACCATACAATTTAGGAGTTTTCCAGTGGATGGCATATTAACATCTTGTAAAAGTCTTACGTCCTACCAGGACTCACCTTTCTCCTGCAGCTTCTCCTCGGACATGTAATCCGGGGGGACACCAGGAGGGCCGGGCATGGAGATGCCCCCCGGTCTGTATGGGAACACCCCGGCCATGGTGCTTCAATCTGGAAAATAGGTGAAAAGGAGATTTAAAAAAAAAAATAAAAAAAAACACTAACAAAACTACCATTTGCAATGTGTGTCTAGTAGTTTACTGCAATGCATATTGAAAGCACATAGGAGCAGGGTTCGCTCTATGTATGTGCTATACAAGACAAGGAGGCAGATATTATGTGCCTCTTTCCCAGGGTTGCGCGGCACTTGCAGAGGCCACACGTGCTTCCCCGCATTTAAATTAAATGCCGGGGAAGAGCACAAGGCCTCTGAATGCCTTTTACCTGCTCTCAGATGGCCAAATTATGCCTCAGGGGGTCAAATCTACAACGTCACATGACGCCGCTGATGCCAGAGAGAAGTTAAGGGGGGCAAGAGCAGGCAGCAGGGTTCAGCACATCTGCAGATAATGCTTCGGCAGCCGGCCTTTACTCTCCAAACTTAAAATCCAGAGCTTAAAAAAAAAAAAAAATATTCCTTATTTTAAAAGAACCTACTTTGTCCTTTTTCCAGATGTGAATTATATTCATTAACTACAAATAGTCTAGCAATAAAGGCTTCTTACTGCTCAGAGTTGTGGTTTTATAACAAACCAAGCGTATAAAACATAGCTAAATACAATACGTCTCAGGGATTTATCAACAAAATATTACCTGGGGACACTACTTACAGCCTCCCAACCGGGCTACATAGTGCTACTCCGTGAGCTTACTTGTTTGTAACATCAACCAACTCCACTCCAGCAAATACAATCACAGCCACGTTACACCTCTGTATAAATCAATTTAAGGCCCGGTCCAAACTCCCATTACCCCGAAAAACCTGGGCCTCGCTCTGCAGCCTTTCCCGCCGCTTAGGCCTCAAGTCCCCAGCCTCTCCCACGCCGGCCCCGTGGCTCCTTCCCACCTCTCTCCCGGGAGACCACGGTCTAACCCCACACCTCCCTCCCAGGCCGCAATTCAGACCTCGGTCTCTGCTTTCTCTTTCCTCCCACACTCGGGCTGGCGTTTCCTCCTGCACAGCAATGGCGGCCAAACGCGCTGCGCACGTTCCCCGATCACCCGGATGCAAACAGAGCGCCGGCCAGCGCGGCGACGTCACCGAAGCGACACCGACGCTGCAGCCAATAGGAACACAGCGCGAAGACGGCGGGAAGATCGAGCCATGTACGAAATGGGCGTGTCCAGGTCAGGTATTCCTGCAGACGGGACTGCAAACATTTCACCATAACCAACCATTTATAACACAACCTTATTTGGCAGCTTTACCAGTGAAAAACATACAGGACATACATGTTCTGTCTCTGGTTTTAAAAAAGCTTTACCAGTGCAGCCACCTCTGGGGTGAACTGACCCAATGTTTATGCCCAGTATTTGTAATTTATTTACATTGTGTTGTAACTGTGTAAAGCGCTGCGTACATTGTTGGTGCTATATTAATACAATTATACATCCTGATGTAGCCAACGTTATTGCAACTATAAAGGCAGGATTGCGCGTCATGTATGGTGCAATCACGTGCTATTTTGTGCGTTAGCACGTGTGCGCAAAATGGGGGGCGCGCAGTTGCAGTTTGCAACTGGTTGCATTGCATAGGACCTGCGCCCGTCCCCGAGGCATTTAAATTAAATGCATGGGGACCGCATGAGGCCTCTGCAACTTACCTTGTCTTCGGCGATGCGCCGTTAAATGACAAGGTAAGGAAGGGTGCAGACTGAAAAGATTGCGCACCGCGGTGTTAGGATACTATGTTAATGGTTTCACGCAGTGCTTAATCACGTTTAGTCACAAGGTGGCACTAGCACACCTCCGCTCTTTCCTCCTCTCCTTGGCCCCAGGCCCCTGACACCTCCTCCTGATTGGCTGCCTTACCCAGCAGCAGCCAATCTGGATGGATGAAGCTGCCCAGCCCCTTAGTATAGGGGTGCGCAAACTTTTTTTGCTGCGCCTCCCCCTGCATGCTCTCCTCTGTTGTTGCACCCCCCTTGCTTGGCTCGTCGTCAAATGACACAGCGGAGTCGGGTAACTTTCCGTGACCCACGTTACCATGGCAACCGTGACATAATTTGATGCCACGGTTGCCATGGTCTTGATTCCTGAAGCCGGCTGAATCTCGGTAAGTAGAGGTTGCAGAGGCCTTGCATGGTCCCCCGGCCTTTAATTTAAATGCCTCGGGGAAGAGCGCGGGACCAATGCAACCGCCTGCAACCCCCCCCCCCAAAAAAATTGCGCACCCCCCAGTTTGCGCACAGCTGCCTTAGCAGCATCCCTGCTCAATCCCTGCCCTGGGAAATCCCACTGCCTCCCAATCCGGTCAGGTCAATATATCCAGAGAGGTAATACCGGACATATACATGTCCAGTATTACCTCTAAGATTTTACTGGACAGTGTCCAAATACAGGACAGTCCGGTTCAATACTGGACACCTGGCAACCATTGGTGGCGCTGTGAGTGAACTGTAGTGCGCATGCGTTGCATTGTTAATGGTGACCTGCCATATAGTCCGTATAAAAGGAATATGTGTATACAGTGGCGGATTTCCCATTTGGCCCGATAAGCCCGGGCCTAAGGCGGCAACATTTTGGGGCGGCATGCACGGTCGGCGTTTGCCTCAATCGGCTGTTGCTGCCTGAGCATGCCAGCCGCTCATGCACGTGGGATCGCGCGTGCGCACAAGCAGCTGGCAAGGGCCGATTGCGCATGCGCTGGAGGCAACGTGACATCACACGGCGTTGCGTTGCCATGGCGCTGGAGAATGAGGGCACCAGGTAAGTGCCTAAGAGCATACATTTATATACTTGTTGCTAACTGCTCAAACCCTCGTATATTTAGTCTGTTGATATCCATACCTGATCATCACTTATAGGGTTAAGCGTGTCCAGGTTATCTTTAGGCAAACAATATACAAGTGGGTTGAATGACCTATAGGCTGTGGGCTTAATATCTGCATACAGAGTGATATAAAAGGCTATTTATATATCAGGATCTACTGTGCTCCCTAAAAAAGCCAGTATAAATGGCTAATTAACAACCAGTTCCTTATAACAGGAGAACACAGCATTGATGTGTATGGTATCTCAAGATTTTTTTCTTGCTATCAAATGCGTGCAGTAGAAAAAACGAATGGCGCACAGCCAGGGAGCCAGGTGTGGATTATAAAATATTTCTTTATTGCAGCATAGTAGGAGACAAATTCACCCCCTTGGGGGACACAGACAGGGACCTCCTACGCGTTTCGGACCAACGGGTCCTTTATCAAGGAGTATGATATCAAGTTACTCCTTGATAAAGGACCCGTTGGTCCGAAACGCGTAGGAGGTCCCTGTCTGTGTCCCCCAAGGGGGTGAATTTGTCTCCTACTAAGCTGCAATAAAGAAATATTTTATAATCCACACCTGGCTCCCTGGCTGTGCGCCATTCGTTTTTTCTACTGGATATACCTGAATTCTGGATCCTTCTTGGCTTGCACGCCGGCAGAAAAACCCTGGAGATGACGTGAGTGGGGTTTATTGGTTCAGACTGTGATAGTTAAGTTTGACTGTTGTCACTGTGATACTTACAAGTCTTCATTTACCTACCCACTCCCACTGGTATCTCCAGGGGTTATATTATTTGTGCCATTGGATGTAGTTGCTGCGGGCTTGAGCACCCTAACTTTTTACCTATCAAATGCGTGCATACAGGAAATAAGTGGAATTTTGATTTAAAACATCTATTTGGACTTCTGTGGACACTATATATCTATGAGGAGTTAGATGATATTAAGATACTTTGTCCAATTAGGAGTCTAATATAGACTTTAATAACCTATTTTGATAAGGTTTTTCCACTTAACAAGTGTTGCATGGTAGACAGGAATTATACTAATAATCCATGGAAAGTGGACACCTACGAATGCCAACAGATAAATGCAGCCTCTCATTGGGGAATTTTATTGCACTGTAAATAATTATAATACAGCAAGGCCCGCTTCTCGGCGCCCCGCTTTTCAGCGATCCGCTCAGCGATCCGCTGATACACCGGCACCGAGAAGGGGGCCGCCATATCTCCTCAGAGGCTGTTGCCGCCGCGCATGCGCAGAACGTAGCTTGCGCAGATTGTAGGTTGCGCGCACACAAGGGGGAAATTGCCGGGTTGCGCATGCGCACAAGGGGGAAATTGCCGGGTTGCGCATGCGCACTAGGGAAATTGCCGGGTTGCGCATGCGCACAGCTGAAAATCGCCGGTTCCGCTTTCTGCCGATTTTCACTATACGACGGGCCCTTAGAACGGAACCTGCCGTATGCCCGGGGCCCTGCTGTACACGAATCGTCGACGTCAGAATGTTTAATAAAACTTTATTTTTTTGTTGTTAAGATTAGTGGTACATAAGAGGATATTTATATTATAACGCAATTCTCTTATTCTAGATATTGGAATCTGACAGATCATTCGAGATCTGTATATCAGACTATGTAGTTTGAGTGCAAGTGATAGGGATTCTTGTGTGGGGTTCTTCTTCATCAACAGTTGAAGTGCCTAAGGGCAGCATTTTTTTAAATCCACCACTGTGTGTATGCGCACTGAGACAAAGCAGTGGAGGAAGCAGTACATCGTGTACACATGCGCTTTGTGTTGTCAGTGGCGGCAAACAATTACAAGATTGTTCAGTGCTTGCCTGACGTAACAAACATGATAATAGTATTTTTTGCACTGTATGTGTCCAATCAGGGACACTCCAGATGCGTTGATAGGTGTGTTACTGACCTTGCACTACCAATTAAAACAGAGTTAGAAAAAGGTGGGAAATACAGAGGTACTAGAGTTAGTATCAAGTACCTGACCTATTTAAAATGTTTGTAACCTTTTTAAATGCCTGATCTTTTGTAAATGTTCTCTTTGCTGATTGTTTATTCTTTTCTAAGATTATGTAAGCTTTAGACCCTAACCCTTTCTTCATTTCACCAAACAGTGATCACTTTTTGGTGTGGGGGGGGGGGGCGAAGGGGGTTGGGAGAGGGTTGTTTTTAATTTGTCACTGAAGCACACTCTCGTACTGTCATCAAGATCAATAAAAAGAATCAGTTTTATCTAATTTCTTTTAATGCTGTAACATTGAACTCTGTTAAACAGAAGCAACATAATAAATAACTGTCAACTTTTAAGGAACATATGCTGTATTAACGTTGGTATAAATATTATTTGAAACCAAATAAAATGAGCAATCAACTATGAAAAAAAGTAAATTAAAATCTCCAGCCGCCAGATCGGGGCATACGTAGAGGTGCATTGAGAGTGTCTTTAACTTTTTTAGAGATCTGATGTGTGAGTCTGTATGTGATCGTGCGAGGGAAGCAAACTCCTGAGATTAATAGGTAGCTCTCTCTTTTCCCTAGAGCCGTCAAAATAAACATTATGGGTCCATGGTTTATATTTCATCGAGGACATGTTCTTGAAACAGGAGCTTGGCAAAACGGTGTCTTTGCTGTTGTAGATACTCTAGTTGGTAATTTGACACGAACACCAAAAGGAAGTCAGCCAAAGGTTCACCCAGGGACAAGATGTCCTGCGCCGACTCAGTTCTGTGTTCGGTGTGTTCTGTCCCATTGGGTAGCCTCAGTGATCAAGAGCCTGTGGAAGAGCTGGCACATCCACTGTTCAGCTCCCCTGTTTCCCTGTTTCTGTACGTGGTGGTGTCATTGGAACAAATTCCTCCACATCCTCAAACAGTATACGGCTGTCATGGTGATACTGTGAAGGTGCAAGTACCTGTAGTAGTTCCTCTGAGGTACTTGTACGAGTGTGCCACAGCATCACGTACAGCATCATAAATCAAGCTACGTATTTCGGTAGGCTAGACAGGGAAAGGGGGGGGGTGAAAGGGAGAGGGTGACAAAGTGAAACGCGCATCGGGTTATCTTGACGTCAGCAGGGCCATCTTAACAACATTAGGGGCCCCCGGGCAAAGCAGAGCACGGGGCCCTGCCTACACAATCACTCACATGAATAAAAATGTAAATTAACGATTTGTTAACGAATAGTTAATATCCCCATAATATCTAGTTTCTAATTTATTCTGACATCTTACTGTTACAGTGTTATTCATAAAACAATATTTTATATATCTTTTACAATACCTCACAAGAGAAACATCACTTTGCAAGCTATAACTGCAGTACAGTGAAAAAACTCAACCTGTGCCCCCTTTTTTATCTGAAGAAATATCACAATAAAGACAGTCACTGGTATATACTTCTAACCTATGCACACTGTCGCTCCCAGCCTCCCACGCGCTCCCTAGCAGCAGTAGGCACCGGAAGTGCTGCACTGCTAGGCTGCGAGCGGTTGTGAAGCGTGCCGGGCGGCACTCTGACGCGTCTTTGACAAAGGGATACTACCCCGAAATGCGTCAGAGTGCCTTTTTGTACCCCTCACCATGGAATAAAAGTTTTTTAACAGAACATACTGGTGTCTAGCCCCTGTCTCTTCTACTCAGCTGTGCTCCGCATTGGATCCCCGGACCGTCTTCTTTGATCATTACTGGCGTGATGCACGCACCCGGATGAGCTGCACTCTATGTGAGTACTCCCACTTTATACTGATAAGTGTTTGACCATCATTATATGTGCTAACTCCAGGATGTTTGTTCCAGTGCTATTGTAGACAGACCATGATTTATTTTCAGAGGTCTGTCTTTATCACAGGGACTTTCATATTTTCCGAACAGGAGATCTATGCACTGGTCTTATGAGTCTCACTCAGCTTGAATCAGAGCTCTACTCCATCTCTAATGATTATTTATATTTGAACTTTATATACCATCATTCAATAATCCTCTGGGCCCCGAACACTGGGATTCATTCCCGTTTTTCTCCATATAAAATATACCCCCACCACCCCAATACATATAAAATATACCCTCCCACCCCAATACATATTAAATATACCCCCCACCACCCCCTACATTGTACCTTATCTCCTGCAGGACCCAGACAGCACAGAACATGTCTCTGGCCCACCGGGCTGTGGGCTCCGCCCCTGCTGTCCTCTGGTTGGCTGTCCTCTCCTCCAATCAGGGACAGCACACCAGTCCTCCTTGCTCTGCCCAGCCACCGCCCCGGCCCGCCCTCTCACTGCCTCCGCCCTCTCAGCACTTAACGCTCGCCGGACACCTGGCAACCCTATAGTGGGCATGCATGGGCCGGGCGTGTGGGGCCCCCGGGCAACTGCCCAGCGTGCTCATATGTTAAGACGGCCCTGGACATCAGACGTTGTGATGTCAAGAGAATGACCAAAGGACGGCTTGAACGAAGTGGGTGTTGCACACGCACGAAAAGCCACTATCGTTACTTTGTTATTATTTTAAATCTAACAGGAACATTTGGACAGCTGCCACTACAGTAGGAATATTCTGTTTTGGCACCAAGTTATTGTTGGAGGACAAATTTGTCATGGTTACGACTCGGGAAGGTTTGAAGCAAAGATGATTTAATTGACAGCAGGATCCTGGGTGATTCGTCTCATGCAGGAGAAAAACCACACCATATAATCAAAACCCGCATATATTTGTAGGAAAATGCGAAGCTGGACGTGTCAGATGACCTACTATAGTAACTATTCTATTTATGGTCATTCACACCATAAGACATAAATCACATACTGCACAGGGGGGAGGGACAGGCTTCAGCCACAGATACATTCCAAGATGCACTGTTTTAAAGTAAAAACCTTTCTTGCTTTATCCATTGTAACACCGCCCGGAAGAAGAGATCAGTGTATCTCAAAAGCTCGCACAAATAAAAGCATTTCGTTAGCCACAGAACGGTATTGTCTATTCGTTTTTTATATATACCAGGGGGGGGCGGGAGATTTTTCTGGGGCAGGCGCGGCCCCGTGCTCTTCCCCCAAGGCATTTAAATTAAATCCCGGGGGATCGCGTGAGGCCTCTGCAACGCTATACTTACCGAGGTTCAGGCGCTCTGTGACGCGTCGCCATGGCAACGCGGCGTCAAATGATGCCGCGGGGTCATGTGACTTGACGTCACGCGTCAAATGATGCCGCGGGTCACGTGACGTCACATGACCCCACGCCATTTGACGCAGGTCTAAGGTACGGAGGGGGGGGGGGCACGAGCATCCAGGCAGTGAATACAGCGGGGTGCAGCAGCAAAAGTTTGCGCTCCCCTGTGTTATAGGGTTAATTTTTTAGACACTAAATGGTTGTTTTTTTTAAATTCAATATCTGATCTACCCAAAACATTCACATTGACCTTGGCTCTCCTAACATCCCTACCTCTTGTTTTTACCCTACACCTATAATTGTTTCTAACAGTGTCCGTTCTTCTGCAACTAGAAAAGAAGCAAAAGCAGCAGTGCTGAGTTTTAGCACCGACTTTAATCGTTCTCCCTCTTCGCTCATGTATATAACCTTAAAATTATGCTCCTAAATAACTTCAGTTACGATAATAAAAATAATAGAATAAAATTACAATTCTTAAAAACTAAACATCTTGGTTATAAAATAAAATATAAAACTATTTCACCCCCCATTCCCGACACACATCTTGATTAGATCACTTTCTGAATCCAGAGCCTCGTAGTGATTGTCTGGGGCCCTTGGTCAGGTCTTCCGTCATCTCGTGATCTCACAATCCCTCATTTATCCCACCCAACATTATTGACATTGGTGCCTATACACTAAACTTCGATACGTGCATTAATGCTGGTTAAGTGCCCTTTTAAAGCGATATTGCATGTGTAGCTATTCACAAAGCTTAGATAACAGACCAATATTGCAGTAAAACGGCTTTTTAAACACTCTGACTATAACAAGTAGTGCGTCAATGGCCAAACTCGCATCTTTTGCCAGCAACTGCTATTCGCTAAGCTCAGAGATGCATATCGTACTATAAAACCTCACGTTCTTTTCTCGCAATCTAAAGGGTGGCGAGATCAGAGTCGCGATTTGCATATCAAGGAGTTTCTTTTATTTTTACTGCATAGGATTGAATCGGTGGTATCCGGAGATGACCCACTTTCATTTCAGCTCCGGAGACCCCCGGATTCAATCCTATGTAATAAAAATAAAATTACAGCCAGTTAGCTAACCGCTAAGGTAATGAAAGGGTTAAATGGCAGGAACTGCTTTGTTGTTGGTACAGGGGGTGGGTGAAGGTGGTAGTTGCCCCCGAGTGGGTGTTTAGGCCTTGCGGGAGGGTTGCAGTAGAAGTTAACCCCTTCATTACCTTAGCGGTTACAACTGATAAGGTAATGAAGGGGTTAACCCCTCGCGCTACCTTCCCGCAAGGCCTAAACACCATCCTGGGGCAACTACCACCTTCACCCACCCCTTGTACCATGAACACCACACCGGAATGGGTAAAAGCGCTATTAGCCAAAAGGTGGCTAATACCGCTTTTCCCCATTCAAAAAACTATTAAAGTGCAATATTAAAAAAAAAAAAAAACATCCCTCCTCCCTCCCCCCCAATCAGGTAGCATGCTTCCCTCCCTCCCTTTTTGATGATGTCACATCACGCCAAAAAAGGAAAGGCATCACATGGTATATCTACCAATCCGATTGGAGGGTATTCCATGTGATGCCTTTCCTTTTTTGGCATGAAGTGATGTCATCAAAAAGGGAGGGAAGCATGCTACCTGATTGGGGGGGAGGGAGGCGGGTGTATTTAAAAAAAAAATATTGTACTGTAATAGTTTTTTGAATGGGGAAAAGCGCTATTAGCCATCTTTGTTTTTCTGAAGTGACGTCATCTTAAAGGGAGGGAAGCATATGCTACCTGATTGGCTGTCTTCCCTCCCTTTAAGATGATGTCACATCCTTAAAAAAGGTGGAAGTTGTCACATGGTACATCAACCAATCCGATTGGAGGTGTATCATTTGACAGTCAAATGTGACGTCACAGGCCTTATATAAGGCCTGTACCATCTCATTTGAGCCCAATAAGCTGTCAGAGCAACATCTCCGGGGCCCTTTGGATTACATAGAAGAAAAGGAAGAACTGAAGAACTCACCGGAGACATATCTTCAATCAATAGAGGTTACTAACCACTAAAGTGATTAAGGGGTTAGTGGCCAGTAGTTAGTTTTTTTTTAATTTTAATGCTGGCTGGGTATTATTTTATTTTTAATGGGCAAATGTGCTTTTATCCAGATCTGGATAATAGGAATGTATTTATCCTGGGCCACTAACACTAGTCAAGTGGCCAGCATACAGTGAATCAGGGACTAGCCTTTGTTTGGGGCCAGGTGCAGTGTCTGGACACTGGTGAGGTGGGGAAGGGCGGCCCCTCCTGCTGGGGCATTAGAAACTTCAAATGCGGGAAGTGTGGAGCTATAATTTGGAACTAAGGCCTGGGTTCTACCTCCTCGGTTTGATTCCCATGGGAAAGTTCCAATTTCCCATGCTCCTGAAGCCCTGCCCCCTGGAGCTGTCCTCTGGAACTGTTACCACCCACATTCCTGATTAGTCCATCCATTCGAGCCTCCGTCTCCTGATTGGCTCAGTGGAGGACAGATCTCCACTGATTGGTCGGCACCCGGTTCTCTGTGATTTCAGAAGGAGACCGAAGTTCTACACAAGTCAATGCCGATAAGGGCTCCCCAGCTGTTTATAGTTGGTCTCGGTGACTAGTAGTGAGTTATTGCCGTGTTTTGGGCATTGTGTTGCTCCCTGTTGGCTCCGGCCAGAATAAACCTTCATTTATTGAACTCTCTCGTTCTGCCTGGTGTGTGCGATCCATGTGAAAGTCTGGTCTACCGTGACATTGACCTTTCACTAAATGATTACACCCCTGCCTGTCAGACACTGCTGGGCAGTACACAACAGGTTTAAACACTTTTCTCCGCCACTATTGTTGTTCAGTGGACAAGCTACATGATTTGTAGGAGGGTTTCCTATAAATACCTTCACATTATAGAAACCCTGACTTGTTATACCTGTACTTACTCACAGCCAAACTCTGTGAATAACATTAAAATGCCGCCAATAAACTGCTCATCAGAAACAGTCTTCTCTTTCTCCTGTACATGCATTTCTCCTGTACATATGTGGAAATCATGCTCACCAATCACTGGCGGACACTTATGCGAGAGGCAATTTCAAACATCTTCTTGGTAGCTATCCGAACACATGCTGCTAGCCTGATCTGTCTTCATTACGGACAGTGTGGACTATATAATTGCGATCTGGCACCACAAGCGACGGATGTTCCCTGGGGCCAATTCTGGCACTGCCGGTGGGCACTCTCCGATGCACCAATCCGAGACCGTTCTTCGCTCTGATCGTCACGCCATGCAGAGATTTTCTCTCAAATGCGAGTTACCATGTTTCCCATGAGAGTGCAAGTCCTGGTGACTTTCTACTTTTAATTATATTAAATTATTTTAACTGTGTTACGCTATGGAGCTTGCACTTCTCTTTTTATTTTCTATTTAGGTATTCCTCTGTGTTTGGCAAAAATAAAAAAAAACACTGCAGAAGCATCAATTGGCTCGATACAGATCATTCACCTATTCTGGACTTTTTCCACCATCCCTTCACTTTCACCCAAAGAACTGGTTTCAACTTTTGACTGTTCCATGCTTTTTGTCTTAGTATGGTAGTCTAATAACTGGTTATATACACATTTCGTTAGTTGAATTAATATCACTTTCTACACTTTATATTTAATTCACAATAGATTATATGTTATAGTACTTGCTAATTAGTTCACCTTATTTTACATTGGCACACTTGTTTAGTGCTGCTGGTTTCTCTTTTTTATCTTGATATATATGTGGGAATGGGTCTGACAGGATTTCAGTAGGTGCATGGGAGTTTAATATACTATACTCGCTCCAGATTAGACACTTTTTAACAACGATCTCCCACAACTCCAAATTTGAAAGCCCCTCTAACTTTGAAAAGATATGTGCAGTAGGAGCATATCGGAGGGGTCTGATCTCTGAGATTTATATGGGACAAGCACGTGCCCTGATCCCCGTCAACCATAGCTATATGCTTAAGTGAACTGCAGACCTCAATATAGAAATAGACAGAGAAGATTGGGAAGACATCTGGGAGGCCGCAACCAAAACCTCAATTTGTACCACCATCAAGGAAAACATTTACAAACTTTTATTCCACTAGTACCTCACCCCGAGTGGGCTGAGCCAGGCCTTCCCCGGCCTGTTAGACCTCTGTTGGAGAGGTTGCGGACAGCAGGGAGACCTGGTACACATACTGTGGACCTGCCCGTGTTGGGCCCTTTTTGGGATATGATCCGAACCATGGTGGAGGAGATAAGTGAGGTGGAGGTCCCACTGGATCCGGTGTCGTTTCTGTTGAGCAAGCCTATAGAAGGCCTCCCCCCTTCAGACCAAAAAATTAACATTGTTTGTACTTACGGCAGCCTGCCGCTCAATAGTGACAAAATGGAAAAAAAACTAGACCACCCAACAGGGAGATGGTCCTCACCAGAATCATGGAAGTCCGTCTGATGGAACTCCTATCAGCTCGATTAAAACAACAACTAGACAAATTCAGCAAAACCTGGGAAGCTTGGCCATATGATTAAACCCCCATAGAGTTCTCAAACTCTGTTCTAGAGCTCGGTGGACGTCGGGCCCTGGGCGACCCTCTCTTATGCCACTCCATACCCCCCTCCCTCGTCCCTCCTCCCCCCCTCTTTCTTCTTTTCTCCCTTTTAACTATCCTTATTCCTCTTGAAAAGGAGAGACGGGAGCAGATCCATAGACGCACCCCCTCCGGATGGAGAGGGAGGCTGGATACTCTCGGATCCTAACAGGTTGTACGAAAGCTCTACTATTGTCAATCTGTTAAAAAAATAACCAATGACTTCTGTACCAGCTTGTCGTGATATGTTATGCTGTTCCCTACCCTCTGAAAAACCCAATAAAATTAAAAAAAAAAAATACTATACTCGCCCTGTTATTATGAATACGTTCCCTTGATTTTTTACAGAGTATACTTTATGATTAGGGATGTTAACAAAAAGAAGAGATTGGTGTGACGGTAGGGGTAAATGTGACTGCTTTTAATAAAGGTCAAGCCTGCCATTTCCCCTACCTGTCAGTAATACATCTGTATTATGTTTATATAAATATCTGTATTGGATGTCTGCTTCCAGCACTTCAGGAACCAGGGGTTCATGTTATGTTCAGCTGGAATGTTGCAAAGTGGTTTGTGATCTTTCCAAGTAACTCTTTGCATGTGACTGTGTTTGTTGTTGCATTTCCACCCACCAATCAGGGGCTGGGTCATATTGCAAACACCTGGGGCAAAAGAGACCCGTAGCTAGATCAGATAAGATCAGCTCAGCTTTAGCTGTGAGTTCAGAGTTCTTTAGCAGAGGCAGCTAGAAAGAAGCTGTGAGGAACTGGGAGAAGCTGCAGCGGACACAGCAGGAACAAAGAACAGGGAAAATCTGTCTAGGGAGCGCCCTGCGCCCAGATTTGTTGGGTAACCCCAGTTTTCCAGTTGTATGTGTGATGATTTACTGTAAATAGTTGTGTATATTTCTTTTTCCAATAAATTAATTTTATAAACTCTGTGTTTCCGTCTGGTGAATTGATCCCTGGTGTGATAGTCCTGGTCTCCCGTGACAAGTGGATCAGGCTCGTGCATGAGTGAAGTGGGGAAAAGTTTGAAGATGTTCTCTTCACTGATGAAACTCCAGTGGGCGTAAATATTTTTGAACCCATCTGTATGTAATATACTGTATATGAAATTGAAATCTTGCGTCGCCATTTTGTTTATTGTGCGCATGCGTGCTTTTTTCCCCGATGCCAATACAACTATAGCATGAAGCTAAAGGGGAAAGCGGTTTAGGCCATTTCTCCGTGGCGAAAAAGTACTTGTTTGAGGGGAAGAGGGTAACGTGTCCTCTTGCAGTACATCAATTGCCCTTGAAATGTGGGCGATTGAAGAGAGGGGGATGGGGAAAAACCAACAGCAGCATTGAATTACTGATAGAGTCAAAAAGGGGACACATTTATTTATCCCCGTCCTTTATTCTTTTAAACCCTAAAGCGGTCCACACCCTATTTTGTGTTTGTACACAGCACATAGCACAAGGCTAAATGAAAAAGCAGCTTAGGCCATTTAAGTGGCAAGAAAGTACTTGTTTGAGAGGGGAGGGGGTAATGTGTCCTCCTGCGGTACATTGTTTAATCAATGGCGCTTGAGATGTGGTTGATTAAGGGAGGGAGGTGGTCTTGTGTCTTCCTGTGGACTGCAAATTGAGGGGGGAGGGGTAAAACCAAGAGCGGCATTGTAATGTGCTGTTTTGTATCCCTATCCTTTTTTTTATCTACTCTAGTGTTATGACCCACATTATCCCCCTTTGTCACCTGTATATACTTTCAATTTGGCCACTAAGTTCTAGTAAGGGCTTAATACAGTATGTTACTGACAGCACACTACCTACCCCCTTGCACTGCAATTACACACTGTACTAACTACTATGGTAAACAAGATGTTAGCTCTCCCCCCCTCTCCAAGGAAAAATAACCCCTTACCCATGTATGCATCACACTTGTATTGCCTTGCATGTTTGGGTTCACACACATACTTTGCCTCATGATGTCGACTTCATCTCACGAGGACATGTTTGGGTATGTAACAGATGACTCTTCATGCTCAGAATAAATTAATTGTTACAATGAGTAGTGGACTCGAATCATTGCCCTCTGAGGTGGAAGATGTAGTTAAAGACCCAGTGCCAACTCCAAGAGTCATCACCTCATCTCTTTGAGCCTTAGCCACCAATAATTAGATGGCAAGCTCTTGGGGACAATGGCCAGTTATTCTGGTATAATTGACAGCACTTTATACGATGTCAGCACTATCTAAGAATGATTCCTCTCTTCTGAATTACTTTATTCCCCACCGAATGACAAGAAGCAGTGTGCCCACACAGCTATGTAGAATATCCCAGTGGAATTTGGAATGTGATCGCGTTGTATATCTGTGACATTTAAATTTAAAATAAAGACCAACTCAGTGAAAGTGCAGAGGAGGGAAACTCATGGACAAAAAATGACATCTATTGTATGGGGCAAGGGTCCATGGCGGAGCAAGGGAATATTGATGAGCCAGCACACTTATGTAAGAAAGGATATTGTGCTCCAGACAAAACGCTGCAAGGTTAAAGCCAGATAAAGGCCACAGAGGCTACAGAAAACCCTGTCGTTAAAAACCAGTGAACACAGTAGCAAGTGAAAAAATAAAGTATGTAGAAGGGATTCATGTAACCTTGACAACGGGTACTGGCAGTGGCGGATTTCCCATTAGACCTAAGGCGGCAATATTTTGGGGGCCCCTGTTCCCCATTTTTTTTCTCTCCCCCTTTTCTTGTTCCCTTTGCGGGGAATATTTAGCTAATAGTATGTCTGAGTGTCACGGGAGACCAATGCTTTTAACACTAAAATACTTGAATCCTTTGATTGAACAAAGCGTAAGATCAAATAAATTGTGATTTATTTACACGAGAAACACACACAGCTTGATTTACAAAATAACACGAATAAACACTTACTGGAACGGGGCAAAACGAAATAAAATGTTACCGGAACGAACTTCACCGAAATAAAGTCTCTAGGCACCAATTCCCAGGAGCGGGTTGGTGCGCAAATAGAGCCGTGAAACAGCCTTTGGCTAGTGGCGCTGCCTGCAACCACTCTCACTCCGCCCAAGGTAATATTTTCGTTCCCCCAATGCAGGATTAGTTAGCAAATCCTTACGAATACTGGAAGCTGGATACAAATCTTGGTTACGTTGTTAAAGTCTTTGTACCGCACGCTGAATCTTAGGTGAATCTTGTTACATGATGGAACTAACTCCTGACTGGCTGCACCGGTCTTTTTAAAAACACCAAAAGCCTATCTGTATCATGTGCAGCCAATCTTTTGCGTGCAAACCAATCATCCCACCTATAGTAGAGTTCTGCCAGTCTCTACAGAACCTGGCAGAGAGCTTCAGTATAGCAACTGAGCATGTGCGATTAATGCCATCTTTCCCCATTTGTCATGCTAGCCCCCCTGCCGGCTCAGCGCCTGAAAGTCTGCAATTTGCCAGGATGCTTATTGAGATTCTCTTCCTTCATCTCCTCCCTGCTACCCAATGGTTAACACCTACATCTCCTGGCCTTTGAAGCTGGTCCTTTGAAGCTGAGAAGTGGAGTAGCTCCCTATGCAAATGGATTTTTATCAATACTAAATGACTTCCTTACTGTAATAAAAATATAACCCTTGGGAATTGTTAAAAACTATTTTCTTTGACTCATTCAAAAAACCCTGTTACAATAACCCATACATTTAAAACATGATATGATCCTCATCACCTTATCCCTGGTGGGAGGCACACAGACAATTCTGACACATTTTACAGGACTGCTTAGTGGTCTGCAGAGCTGACACTCTACATTTTAATGTAACCCTTACAACTCTCTCCACCTTATACCTGGTGAGAGATGTACGGAACTCCTCACTGGGTTCTCGGATTTGGGCATACTCCGGGACCTGTAATGTAACTCAGTTCCCTGCCCGGTCTTGCTGCCCTGGTTTGTGCTGAAGCAGGGGGATTTGGCGGTGAGCTGCAAACTGCATTATAGGGAGGATTGTGTCTGGTGGTCTGTATTCCTCATGCCCTCAGGAATCTTGGGATATTCCTGAGTGCATGTTTCGGGGTACCCACACATTCTCTTTCTTTCCATGCTTCTCCTCCTTGCTTCTGGGGATATCTCTCCCAAAATATAACAAGATCCACCGCTCTCCTATTATAACAACTTAGTAAATAAAAGATATCATAGGTGCACAAGGGAATGATTGAATACTATATACACACATAGGAGGTAGGATTGTTGAAAATCCTATCCCCACAAGAATCCCTCACAATTGCACTCATGTGATGTAATTATTGCTAGGATAACAGTGATCCAGGATAGTATCCTATATAACCAGTCATAGTGAGTAGAAAAAACAAAAAATCATTTGTTAATATCTGCAAAATAACACACTGGGTGTGGAATATATACAAGGGAATTAAAATATTGGCAGTGGAGTGTGACTAAAAATAGGGGAGTACTCATATATGTGAGGAGATAATCTTATTCATGTTTATAAGTTCATTCAAATTTATATTTATATTTATTTTTATAAGTTCATTTAATTGTACACTAATAATTATAATTATAATACTGTGACTGATGATTATCATCATCAATATTAATTTTATCACTACACTAGTTTAATTTATTGCACAGTACTATATTGTAATCTCTCTCCTAAGGTTCCATGCTGTTACGCCGGTGCTGCCCGCAGACCAGACCCGTTCCTTTCACTGAGGTGAGGAACGTATAGAAGCACGCACTCGCAGCAAAGGGAGCGTGTCCGGAGTGTGGTGATTTGGCGTTGCCAGGCCAGGTGTATTTAGCTAGCAATACTTGCCGGTACCGGTGTAGAAATGCCGTTGTCGTTGCCGTTAGCCAAAGTCTGGGATTGGAGAATTCCGGAAGGTCGTTTGTCCAAGCAGGGGTCTAGAGCCAGAGAGAGACGTCCGCCAAGCCAAGTCGTAACCTGAGAGAATAAGAGAGAAAACGCCAGAGTAGTAATCCAAGTGAAAACTATGTCGAGCAATGAGTAAGAGGAAGGACAGGCATTATAAAGTGTGACTGGCCAATCAGAGGTAGGGGCAGGCCTGGAGGACTGCGTGGAGCTATCCTGGATAGGTCCCCTTGATTGGCAGGCAGGTGAGGACTCTTGTCTTGGAAGGAGGTCCTCTTAGTGTGCTGGGGGCGGGTCTTCACTGCAAGAGCAGTGAATAAATTAACCTCACCCGGCGCGCGCTGTTCAGGCGCGCGTCTGGGGAATATGGCGGCCATATGCGGGAATGCAGATCCCGCGGGCATCCGAGGACGCAGAGCACAGCGGGGAACCCCCAGGGCCGCCGAAGGTGAGTGACGCCAGCGAGAGGCCCACGCCACGGTAGCGGGAGTAACCGCAGGAGAAGGGGAACCAGGGCGCGGATGCCGCGATCCCTGAATCCTCACACATGCCTAACATAATGTCTCTTCAATATCTGTAAGGTACCATGTAATTAGTGACAATATGTTTGTGATAATAAGTTTGATACTATGATACATAATGTTGTTCTCTCTGTATGTTCAGCTTTTAATTGATTTCATTGATTTTGTTGTACATGTGGAAGCAAATTGCTTTATAATGCTGTTTGGGATGCTCAAGAACGGTTGCTTTATATTCTGCTTTATATTCCATAACATATGTGTTATTAATTATAAAGAGGGATTTTATTGCCCCTGATTAAATGAACCGTGTTTTGGGCATTTCTGATCCAGCTTTGATTGCAATTGCATTTAAATTAGTTTCCATTTGCTATTACTAACATTTATGTTCTATCAGGGGATTTTAACAATACTGGGTGTCCACTGAAGTATTTAAGTGTTATCAAATGTTGTCAATCATTGTAATTGGACAAACTGAGGTATAAATAGAAGCACAGACCCATGCAGCATCTATCCCTGATGAAGAAACCCACTATTAGGAGTTTTGAAACGAGTTGGACGTTATTTGGCATCTCAGGGACACCGTAGCAGTGAGATACAGGAGGTGACGTCAGCGGAGGAGCCGAACGACCAGACTCTGGCAGCAGCTGACTCCGAGTATTGAAGGCGATTTTCCCTCAGCGTCTGGCTTATTTCACCCCACGGCGAGCGGTTTACCTGGCGAGAAAGACCTTAAAACAAATGTGCATGTCCTAGTCACCTTTGGTGAGTAGGATTTCAATTTTATCAAGGCGGAGCAAGTTCATTCCACATAGTGCAGAAGCACAGACATTTTGTTTACATTGGCATCCATTGATATACGTTTGTCATATTATTATATTATTATGTTTTGTTTAATTGTTTAATTAAATTGCTCCATTTAATTTATCCATTTTTGTCCCTGGGTAATGCACTATTGTAGTGTTTTTTTGTATGTTTTGCCTTTTTTCTTGAGGTAACTGTCTAAGAAAAGAACTTTATCCACGGCCACATCCATATCCTTACCTCAGTGCCACAGGAGGTTCTTTCCATCCATAGGTCCCTACACTGACTGCAACTAGTGTTATGTGAAAATGCCCCAAATGGGGTTAAAATGTCCAAGCATGTGCTTATATATCTAGTGCAGTTAAAAACTGGTTAATACCTCCCTTATCTAGGAATTTTCTCAGTATGGTCCCTGGATTACCACCATTCACTTCACATGTAAGTGTTCTCACTGGTATTAACCAGTCTCTAAATGGCTGACGTTGTTACTTCTGGATCGTGACGTCACCGTAGGAGGCAGGGTAGGACTTGACTTGTATCTTCTGTAAGGGAGCTCCTCAGATTGCTCCCCTCCTCACGATGTGATCTGTGATGTCAATGTAAGGGTATATAAAATAGCCGCCCATATGTTCTACAAGCAGGTTCTTCAAAGTTCTCATTGTGAGTTCTGTAAATAGGTTTGTGTATAGTCGTGTATTAAGATGTGTCCTGTTACCTTTTGTTATTTTCAGTTAGTAACGTGCCCCTCTAAGCGCCTGTTACAGGAACCTTAACCTGTGGGAGAGGGATGCCACTAGTCCTGGTCCCAAAGGATTGCCTCATATAGAACCTGCCTCTCCAGCGGGTTCTTACTGCATCATAGTAAATGGTCCCCAATATATACTCTATGATGGGACCTCAAGTTATGCACCTCCCCTGAACAGGAGTGAGAACTATTAGGGGATGAAGTCCAGAATACCATTGTTTGCCACGAGTTTTGTCCAGATGAACCGTGTATCAATAATGCACCTTTTTGTTCTATAAAAGTTCCTGGCTCCCTGTTCGTCCTATCCCTTCATCCACGCCCAGCCTGCACCTTCCCAGCACCCTGCAAAGCTACGAGTGACGGAGCACTGCCCATGTGTATAGTTAATCTGATGTGACCTCCTTTAGAGCTGGGTAAGCAGGGGTATATAAAGTTAGGTCCGGAAATAATTGGACACTGACACGATTTTCATCATTTTGGCTTTATATGTCACCACAATGGATTTGAAATGAAACAACCGAGATGCAATAGAAGTGCAGACTTTCAGCTTTAATTCAAGGGGTTGAACAAAAATATTGTATGAAACGTTTAGGAATTGCAACCATTTTCATACACAGTCCCCTTATTTCAGGGGCTCAAATGTAATTGGACAAATTAACACAATCATAAATAAAATGTTCATTTTTAATACTTTGTCGAGAATCCTTTGCAGGCAATGACTTTGCAGGCTTGAAGTCTGGAATGCATGGACATCACCAAACGCTGGGTTTCCTCCTTTGTGATGTTTTGCCAGGCCTTTTCTGCAGCTGTCTTCAGTTGTTGTTTGTTTGTGGGCTTTCTGCCTTAAGTTTTGTCTTCAGCAAGTGAAATGCTTGATCGTGTTGAGATCAGGTGATTGACTCGGCCATTGCAGAATATTCCACTTCTTTGCCTTAAAAAACTCAGGGGTTGCTTTCGCAGTATGTTTTGGGTCATTGTCCATCTGCAAAGTGAAGCGCCGTCCAATCAACTTCGCTGAATTTGGCTGAATCTGAGCAGACAATATATCTCTAAACACTTCAGACTTCATCCGGCTGCTTCTGTCTTCTGTCACATAATCAATAAACACTAGTGATCCAGTGCCATTGTAAGCCATGCATGCCATCACACTGCTTCCACTGTGTTTTACAGATGATATGCTTCGGATCAAGAGCCGTTCCAAGCCTTCTCCATACTTTTTTCTTCCCATCATTCTGGTACAGGTTGATCTTAGTTTCATCTGTCCAAAGAATGCTGTTCCAGAACTGGGCTGGCTTTTTTAGATACTGTTTGGCAAAGTCTAATCTGGCCTTTCTATTCTTGAGGCTTATGAATGGTTTGCACCTTGTGGTGAACCCTCTGTATTTGCTCTCGTGACGTCTTCTCTTTATGGTAGACTTGGATAATGATATGCCTACCTCCTGGAGAGTGTTCTTCACTTTACTGGATGTTGTGAAGGGGTTTTTCTTTACCATGGAACGGATACTACGATCATCCACCACTGTTGTCTTCTGTGGACGTCCAGGCCTTTTTGTGTTGCAGAGCTCACCAGTGCGTTCTTTTTTTCTCAGAAAGTACCAAACTGTTGATTTGGCCACTCTTAATGTTCCTGCTATCTCTCTGATGGATTTTCTTTTTTTTGCAGCCTAAGCGTGCCCTGTTTCACTTGCATTGAGAGCTCCTTTGACAGCATGTTGTGGGTTCACAGCAACAGCTTCCAAATGTGAATGCCACACCTGGAATCAACTCCAGACCTTTTACCTGCTTAATTCATTATGAAATAACGAAGGAATAGCCCACACCTGTCCATGAAACAGCTTTTGAGTCAATTGTCCAATTACTTTTGGTCCCTTGAAAAAGAGGGGGGTACATATTAAAGAGATGTAATTCCTAAAGCCTTCCTCCAATTTGGATGTGAATACCCTCAAATTAAAGCTGATAGACTGCACTTTAAGCCCATATTCATTATTTAACTGTAACTTGAATTTATTTTGGTACACAGCCGAAATAACAAAACTTGTATCAGTGTCCATTTATTTCCAGACCTAAGGCCTCGGGCATGGTGCCTTGGGCCGCGCTGATCCACGCTCCTGCTCTGCCTCGCCTGCTCAAACGGGAGCTTTTTTGTGTCCTGGCAGGCGAGGCAGTGAGCGCGCTGTGGGGGCGGGGCGGAGGTGGGGCGAAGGCGTGTTGGAGGCGGGGCTAGTCCCTCGCTTCCATTGGATGTGAGCGGTCACGTGACCGCTCCTCCGCTCCCCTGAGGGGCAAATTTTAAACTTGCTTGTCTGCTCAAAATATCTGAGCCTCCGCACGCATGCAGAAGCGGCTGCTAAAGCCACGCTGATGACAGATGCAGGGGATAAGTGCATGTGCTCAGCACAGCCTACTCTACTATGTCCCAGGCCTAACTTTACGTGTAGCCATGGCTGGTCCTGGCTACTCATCTGCCCTCCCTAGCATGTAAGTCCTTGTAGATGCAGGCAGTGTTAGGCCCAATCATGGGTTGCCCCCACAAGCAGCTTCCCTCAGTGACAGGGGTGGAGGCGGGACATGGTCTGTGTGTGGCCTAATCCTGGGTGCAGACCTTGTACCCTCCCCCTCTGTACTAGGGAACAGGCAGCCCTAAATCTAGTAGTTAAGCTCTGACTCTGAGGAGTGAGGGTGTCTCACCATGCGGGGTGGGACTGAATGCTTAATAACAGTCCCCTAATGGGACTGATCAAAGGAGGAGAGATAAGGCCTCAATCCTACCATCTGACACAGGGACCATCCAGAGGTCTGGAACCTGAGAGAGAAGGCAGTATTCACTGTAGTAACATGCTGTATGCAGTGGATGCTAAATGCAGCCTTCGCCAAGGAGATACCGGGTGGTGCCTTCTTCCGTGCGGGGGACGCCTACGCACATCCAGCGCCGCCAGATGTAGACCAACTTCTGGTGCGGGACTACTTGGATCTTGTGAGACCTGGTCCCAAAGATGATGTCATCACCAAGGTGAATGATGGGGCTGACGTGAGCTGTGCTTGAGGGGTTAATGACATACACTTTTTTTTTTTTAACAAAAGATAAAAATGCGGGTTTGAAACCGGCCAGGATGTTTCTTTGGTCTGTTCTGCATCCTGGGTGGCCCACTCAAGGTGTTAACTGTTTTAACCAAGGCCTACAGACCTGGTCGGGGGAGGGTAGCTTCAAAGTATTCTGTAGAAGAGGTGGGCTCCTGCCAGTGCCTTGAGAAAGGCAGTTGGCTACAAGATTTTGTTAGGCAGTTAGCTTCAGAGTTTTATGGAGACCAGACTGATGATATGGCATTGCCTCTTATCAATGACCTCTTTGGGAAGAACCTATGTCCTTTGGTAATGTACTGTATAGGATTTTCTGTTTTACTCCTTTTATTTTAAAAAACTATTCTGCCTCATATTGCAACTGTATGTTTATTTTGTATCTCCTTTCTGTAATCTAAGCACTGTATTTATATTATATATATAATAGGGGGTGGCAGACCTGCCTAAGACATGCAGATGAGCATACAGTTATATTTGCATATATATATATATATATATTTTTTTTTTTTTATATAATATATATATATATATATATATATATATATATATATACATACATACACACACACACACACACACATTTAATAAGTAATGCTTTGGGCTCTGATTGAACTGGTGCACACTGGAGAGAATAATTTACTAAGCTCGGGCACACGTTACTACAGTTGATGTTATGTTACAGTGGATGGTTATGACGTGCAATTGAGTAGGGATTAATACTAACTCGCTGGTTCCTTGCTGAGGAGAAAAGGAAGGTTGCTCGAGTAGCCTTGTGTAGTAACCCTGGTTGCATATCTAAAGTCACGTGCTCACTTTTGTGCTATCCTAGGCGGTGGTATATTGGGACGGCTTGAGAGGGGATACTGTCCACTTGACGGACCTTTGCGGAGGTGAAGAGTGGGGGCGCTTGCGAGCGTCTGTATTAACACTTGTCCCGTATGCAAGTCGCGTGCTAGCAGGGGGTCATACGTGACATATTGTTTAAAGTTAGTTTGAAAATATGGAGAATTGAGATTTGGGAGGGGTTGGCTTTCCTCTGTCTGCTCACTTTTTTTATCGGATGTCACTGTGCATTTAGCAAGTGCTTGTACAGCTAGAGTCTCCCCACACTTATCTTTGTTTTCTCTCCATGCTGGTATAAGGATAGAGGAAGCAGATTAAAAAAAAAAAGCTGTGTGTGCTGTGCACGCGCATAGTAAGTGAAACTTCTTTGACTTTTGTCACAGAAATTGTATTTGTGATGTTTTAATTAAAAATCAAAATACAATTTCATTGACAAAACACAAATAAATTTGGACTTAGAACGTGCGTGCTTGGCATACATCCCCTGTATTTGCAATAAGTGTGAATTCCTCGTGTAACTGCGTGTGCGTGTGTCAGTCAGTGTGTGTGTGTGTGTGTGTCAGTCAGTGTGTGTATATGTGTGTCAGTCAGTGTGTGTATGTGTGTTCATGCGTGTGTGTCAGTCAGTCAGTGTGTGTGTATGTGTGTGTGTCAGTCAGTGTGCGTGCGTGTGTGTGTGTCAGTCAGTGTGTGTGTGTGTCAGTCAGTGTGTGTGTATGTGTGTGTGTCAGTCAGTGTGTGTGTATGTATGTATGTGTGTGTGTGTGTGTATGTCAGTCAGTGTGTCAGTGTGTGTGTATGTCAGTCAGTGTGTCAGTGTGTGTGTGTATGTGTGTCAGTGTGTGTGTATGTGTGTGTATGTGTGTCTGTGTGTCAGTGTGTCAGTCAGTGTGTGTGTGTGTGTGTCAGTCAGTGTGTGTGTGTGTATGTGTGTCAGTCAGCGTGTGTGTGTGTGTGTGTGTGTGTGTGTGTGTGTGTGTGTGTGTATGTGTGTCAGTCAGTGTGTGTGTGTGTGTTTTAATTAAAAATCAAAATACAATTTCATTGACAAAACACAAATAAATTTGGACTTAGAACGTGCGTGCTTGGCATACATCCCCTGTATTTGCAATAAGTGTGAATTCCTCGTGTAACTGCGTGTGCGTGTGTCAGTCAGTATGTGTGTCAGTCAGTGTGTGTGTGTGTGTGTGTGTGTGTGTCAGTCAGTGTGTGTGTGTATGTGTGTCAGTCAGTGTGTGTGTATGTGTGTCAGTCAGTGTGTGTATGTGTGTTCATGGGTGTGTGTCAGTCAGTCAGTGTGTGTGTATGTGTGTGTGTCAGTCAGTGTGCGTGCGTGTGTGTGTGTCAGTCAGTGTGTGTGTGTGTCAGTCAGTGTGTGTGTATGTGTGTGTGTCAGTCAGTGTGTGTGTATGTATGTATGTGTGTGTGTGTGTGTGTATGTCAGTCAGTGTGTCAGTGTGTGTGTATGTCAGTCAGTGTGTCAGTGTGTGTGTGTATGTGTGTCAGTGTGTGTGTATGTGTGTGTATGTGTGTCTGTGTGTCAGTGTGTCAGTCAGTGTGTGTGTGTGTGTGTCAGTCAGTGTGTGTGTGTGTATGTGTGTCAGTCAGCGTGTGTGTGTGTGTGTGTGTGTGTGTGTGTGTGTGTATGTGTGTCAGTCAGTGTGTGTGTGTGTGTGTGTATGTGTGTCAGTCAGTGTATGTGTGTCAGTCAGTGTGTGTGTGTGTGTGTATGTCAGTCAGCCAGTGTGTGTGTGTCAGCCAGTGTGTGTGTGTCAGCCAGTTTGTGTGTGTCAGTCAGTGTGTGTGTGTGTCAGTCAGTGTGTGTGAGTGTGTGTGTGTGTTAGTCAGTGTGTGTGTGTGTGTGTGTGTGTGTGTGTGTGTCAGTCAGTGTATGTGTGTCAGTCAGTGTGTGTGTGTCAGTCAGTGTGTGTGTCAGTCAGTGTGTGTGTGTGTGTCAGTCAGTGTGTGTGTGTGTGTGTCAGTCAGTCAGTCAGTCAGTCAGTGTGTGTGTGTGTGTCAGTCAGTCAGTCAGTGTGTGTGTGGGTGTGTGTTTATGTGTGTGTGTGTGTGTGTGTTTATGTGTGTTTATGTGTGTCAGTCAGTGTGTGTTTATGTGTGTCAGTCAGTGTGTGTGTGTGTGTGTATGTGTGTCAGGCACTGTGTGTGTGTATGTGTCAGTCTATGTGTATGTGTGTCTCTATTTCTTTGTCCTTCCCCCTCTCTCCTGACTCCCCTCCCAAGACCCCCCCCCCCGAGCTGCGGAACCACGGGGGCTCTGGCAGAGTCTCCTGACTCTCTCTCCCCTCCCCCCCCCAAGCTGCGGACCCACGGGGGCTATGGCTGAGTCTCCTGACTCTCTCCCCCCCCCCCCGAGCTGCGGACCCACGGGGGCTCTGGCTAAGTCTCCTGACTCTCTCTCCCCCCCCCCCCCCCGAGCTGCGGACCCACGGGGGCTCTGGCTGAGTCTCCTGACTCTCTCTCCCCCCCCCCGAGCTGCGGACCGCAGGGGCTCTGGCAGAGTCTCCTGACTCTCTCTCACCCCCCCCCCTGTGCTTAAGAGGCCCCCCCCCCTCCGGCAGTGCTGCGTGGGAAGCGGCACGCTCAAACCCCCCCGCTTCCCGCGTTACTGGAGCAGGAGGCGAGAAGCACTCCTCTCTCACCCCGATACCCTCCATCAGGTGGTTGAGTCCTGAAACCAGGCTCCGGATGTGAAGCTGTAGCTCGGGGGGCAAGGAGGGCAGCTCCACGTCCTCAACCCCGGGATCCTCTTCTTGTCCGGCCAGCTGCAGTTGATAGCCTGCAGGTCTCCGCCAGGTAGCAGCGGGAAGAGAGAGGAGAAGGCCGGGGCCAGGAATATGTGTGGGGAGATCGGGACCAGCAGCAGCGGCGCCCACATCACCTCAGCCGTGAAGTACACCCCATCCACTCACCCCCGCAGCTCACCACGAACACAGCCTTCGACTGGTTGGCAGCGCCAGCCTCGAAGCTGGAGAACTCCTTAACTTGGTGGGCCCCCGCGGAGAGCAGCAGCAGTTCGGCGCAGCCGCACCAGTGCAGGATCTCGGCACTCGTTAGCTGTGACGGCGGTGAGTATGTTGAGCGGGGGAGGAGGAGGGGGGGAAAGCCGTCCTCATTCACCCGGCAGCGCAAGGAGGACTCCGAGCCGCCTGTGAGCATCGCCATGACTACCGCGCATGTCAGCGGGCGCGGGCAGCGGCGGCCGTTACGGCGGTGGAGGAATGGCATGCGCAGGGGGGCTCTGTCTGAGTCTCCAACCCGGCAGAGCGCTTGGCTGGGACAGAGAGGTCCCAGGAGCTGGTCAGTGTGTGTCTCTCTCTCTGTGTTGTGTGAATGCGGACACGGAGCTGCGGACTCCCAGCCCCCCCCCCCCGGCGACACGTGGTCCCGTTACCCCCCTCCTCCCGACTCCCACTACCCCCCTCCTCCCGACTCCCACTACCCCAGGCTGATCTTTGGACACGGAGCTGCGGACTCCCAGCCCCCCCGGCGACACGTGGTCCCGTTACCAAAGCAGGAGTGACAGGGCAGGGGGTGGAGCCTCAGCCTCAGCTATCCCACCACGGAGCAGCGTACTCCACGGCGGGCAGCACCACAGAGCCCGTGCCGGATGAGGGGAATTAAATACCCCTTAACACACCTTACGTGACAGCGAATCACCGGCTGCCAATTAAATTTTGAGGGCTGCCGCCGCTGCCACATGTCAGCAGGAAAGCGGAGGTAGGGAGGAGAGAGGCTGCGCGGCATGGCAGCGGCAGTTAGGAGCGGCGGCTATCGCCGCCGCATATGTCACGGTGTGTGGGGGGTGTGGGGCTCGGGGGGGGGGGGGGGTGATTAGGAGCGGCGCCGGCGGCTATCGCCGCCGCCGCCGCATCTGATTTGTGGAGCGGGTGTGATGTCAGTGTTGGGGTCGGGCTGAGCCAGAACACAGCCCGGCCTCAACTGCCAGCACTGACGTCACATCCGTTTCATTTCTGTCTCCACAATTCTTTTTTGCCCCATCACGAATGAGGTGCCACTAAGGAAGTTTCACTTCAAAAAAAACCCACTACCCTATTCAGAGACCCCAAAGAAAAGGGTCATGTGCTCAAAGTCAGAAACTAAAGCAGCCAAATGTTTGCTTTAAGCACCTTTAACGCTCCCTGTGTAAGAGAACTCTTTCCCCTCTCCCTATCGAGCTTTAATGTTCTATATCAGGGATGCGCACATTTTTCCTCTGTGCCCCCTGCCTGCTTTCGCCCCCCTCCTTACCTTGTCTCCTGCGTTTGACGTCACAACGTCATGTGATGTCACGTCACCCCGCTGCGTCATTTGACCCAGCATTGCCATGGTAACGCGTCGCCAGAAGCTGCCGGAGACCAGGTAAGAGAACTTACCGAGGCCTCACGCGCGCTCCCTGGCATTTCATTTAAATGCTTTGGGGGAAGAGCGCGGGGCCTCTATAAGCACCGCATCCCCGCCCCCCCAAAAAATCTCACAGCTCCCAGTTTTCGCACCCCTGTTCTATATCACTTAGAACTTGTATACCGTTACAGAACAATACTGCCACTAGTGCTTAATACAGGCATTCCCAAGTAACGGGTCAAATTATACAACCATTAGAAATTCATTTGTTTTTAAATAGCTTATTAGTGTCAATGGCTTCAATGAAAAAATTCCATTACCTTAAACTGTTTTACGTTTGTGCCATGGGAAAAATGTATATGCTGGCTTCCCTTTCCTCCGGGCCCATTAAATTCAAACCTGCTACTTATGCTTTGCTGTGTGACCAACGATGGCTTCATATCTCTTTTGCAAACAGAGAACAATATATCCGGAGCTTTGAAGACTGACAAACACCAACAGTTATTAAATTACCCTTTAAAGAATTTGTTTAATATGGAAATGTTAAAAGTTGAAAACACACTTGGATTACTGGTCTGATTTTATTCAAAGGTGTCATTTAACCTACTAAAGATGCCACTGTCCTTCGTTCACGTCGAGGGACCGTTCCTTTAAAGCAGTTACACGAACGAGGCCAATAATTTTTTTTTTTTTTAAATCACACGCACTTTTGCACAAGTAGCATTCAATGTCCCTTATGCCCGCATAGAATTTTTTTTACATTATATATTGGTTATTTAAAATAAAAAGAAGTTAAACTGCATCCGCCTTACAGATCCAAGAAGGCAACTTTTTTTTGCCAATTTGTTTAACATAGGATTCAAGCAGGGCTTCTCCAGAGCTGAAACCCATTCATTTTAGCTCCTGAGATACTTACCTCCTTAGGGGTCGCCAGGTGCCGCTCCGCTAGCAAGCTTCACGTACTGGCGGCGTTTCAAAGCCCCCGTGCCCTGCGGACCAATAAGAAGCTGCGACGTCATCAGGGGCGGCTTCCTATAGGCCAACGTGATGTGGGAGCTTTAAATGTTGCGGAGATAGCGGCCACACCTCCCCCCCTCCGGTCTATCTTGGGGAGCAGGGGGTCCCTTGGAGCTGAAATGAATGGGGTTCTGCTCTGAAGACCCCCTGCTTCAATCCTATGTTAAAGCTGCAGTTCAGTCAATATTCTGCATGTGTGTTTTTTTAATAAATCAGTTCTGTAGTAAGAAAAAATACTTTTAGCATTTTCTGTTTAAAAAAAAACAACTTTGAAAGACCAATTTTATTGTATTCTATTTTAACAAGCATGCTTGTTCCTATAGCAACGATTTACATTCCCCATATTTAAAGATGTCGCCAAAACTTTGCCGATCAATAGACGGGGAACAAATTGACCGGCAGCTATGCAGTTCTTTAAGTAAGTAGAGATTGCCCACATAAAACTATTGAAGTAAAAAAATAAAATTAAAAAAAAACAAGACTGAACTGCAGCTTTAAAGACTATATATCATTTTTAAAAAGCACGTTGAATCGCTCCTTCAATTACTTATACATTTTTTTAACAGCAATAATGTATGAGCTTTATACACAAGGTTTGTTCTGCAGCTATATATGATTTATGACTGCACTATATAAAACGATGGAGACACAAAAACCAGAGGCAGTTTCTTTGAGGCATCACATTTAATATAATAACTTGAGAATATCACAAATTATCAAAAATGAAAAAACAAAACAAAAAATACATGCAATTTCTGTATTAAGAAAAACAAATTGCTAGAAAATACCTTGTAGACCATTACATTCAGGTAGGATACTGGCTGTGGTACAGTCTTCATTCGGAACATATCAAGTGCGCTCTCGTGAAACAGAAATGTTAACGCAGCTGCCTGCAAAGAATAGTGGCTTTGTGAGGTCACCAGGAGCGCTCATCGTGTGACATTACGACTGGTGGCGACTGTTTCTGATGTAGCATGGGGGCATAGTGACTGACTTGTGCTACCTCCTAAAGAAGCAGGGCCATGGAAGAAAAGGATATTCAATACAGCTGTGTAGTTGGGGAGACTGGTAAACTCGCTAGAATCGGGTACAAACCCACCCACCCCAATACACTACACCAGGGGTGGGTAACCTTTCCCCGCTGCCTACTTCCCTCCCTGCGCCCCCCCCCACCACCCTTACCTGGTCTCCGGCATCAAATAACGTCGTGGGGGGACGGGGGGGTCACGTTGCCCAAGAAAAGGATAGTTGCAGAGGCCTCACGCGATCCCCCGACATTTAATTTAAATGCCTTGGGGAAGAGCGCGGGGCCTATGCAATTGCCAAGCCTCCCCTGAAAAATCTTGCAACCCCCAGGGCTACCCAATATATCCCGTCCACACCGCGAGGTGCCTGTAAAATGTATTCACAATCTAGTCACATACTACATCTGTATACATATGTATATCTATATCTGTATGTAGATCTATCCTATGGAGAATTAGTACACTCAGGTCTTCGAATGCTTTAAGTGATTTATTAATACTAATAAATAAACGTTTTGGTCCTACATGGACTTTTATCAATCTAGGGACTGAAATGTCGATTTTTCCATTAATAATTAATCGCTTAAAGCTGCAGACCAAGCAATAGCCTATGTGATTTAAAAAATAAATAAATCAGTTCTGAAATATGAGAAAATATTTGTAGCATAAAAATAAAATAAAATAAAAACTGTGACATTTTGAACTTATTATAATCTAAGAAGCATTTTTTGTTTCTATAGCAACCATTTACAAAATCACATCCCCTTCCTCTTCTGAAGCAGGCTCTGGCACACCCCTTTTTGAGCCCTGCCCTCTTTCTAGCAGTGCACGAATTGTATCTAGTGACTGCCTGGTCACATTATCGTCACAGAACTTTGCATCTTTGGTCCTCTTCTGCTGCACTGACAACCCTTTAGTGAACCCCCGAGCCAAATCTTCACCGATCGATAACGGCTAATTACTTATGATTGTGTGGATTGTATTGATGCACATATTAAAGGGGGAAAAAAATAACGCATTAGAAGACTTGTGAGTGCACTGATTCTCTATAAGATTTTAATGTTGAACTTACATTCGGAGCACTCAGGAACCACACAATGAACCCAGCTTGTAACGATGAGCAGCTACTGGCGCCCGCTACGGAGGAAGTATCTCCAGAAGCAGGGGGTCCCGAAGCTGAAATGAATGGGGCTCAGCTTTGGAGACCCCCCGCTTCAATCCTGTAATAAAATGGCCATCTTGGATTGCCTCTTTAAACTTAGTCCTATTATTTACGTATTTGAGTACAACGTTATTTTTCACGCATTACTTTAGGTCAACGTCTCTCGTGAAATGGGCTTGCTAAATATGGAGGCTAGCACTAAACAGGGTTTCCAATACGTCCGTATTTTCCACCAAACATGTCCGGGTGGAATGTTTAAATAACTAGAAATGTCCGGGAACACCGACCGCACGCGCCCATCGTTCACGCATGCGCAGCCGGCTTTTGGTGCTCTCTGTTTATTTTTTTTAAACACAAACGTATGGTAACCCTACATGAAACATTCTGCTCTTTCTGGGTCTCCCAGGAACACGTCAGTATACCAGAAACCTGTTACTTCTTCAACCGTGTTGTTTACTGAACATACAACGTTAAAACTGAACCGTACATGCAGACGGCGTGCTAGCAGAGTGTTGTTCAGCCTGCAGCCATTACAGAACTGAAATGCACCACACAAGGCACCCCCTAGCACAGGGAGGGCCAACTCCCGTCCTCAAGGGCCACCAACAGGTCAGGTTTTAATGCTATCCCTGCTTCAGCACAGGTGGCTCAGTCATTGACTGAGCAACCTGCGCTGAAGCAGGGATATCCTTAAAACCTGACCGGTTTGTGGCCCCTTGAGGACTGGAGTTGGCTACCCACTGCCCTATCATCTAACATTACTGCTACGTTTTAAGGACACGGTTACATATAATACAAGGATACCACGGCTTCGTGAATCCGGAATTAAATGGTTTCCGGACACGGTTTGCGTCCTAAAAATCACTCACTTTAGCAGCTGAACTCCACAAGGACCACGGACAAAGACCAGATTAAATATTTATTTTTTTGTGCGTCAATTTCAGTGCTTAAAAGTAGTACAAACCTTCATAAAAACGGGTGTCCTATGAAACCTTCAGACATACATGACGCATAATTCATTGTTTGAAACAAAGTTTGACGCATTGCGTCATGTTAAATATCCGATTGTTACAATTTAAATTAAAACAGAATCGTCTATTTTTTTTAATGTCCAACTAGTAGCAGTAAATACAAACCATTAGTATAAAATTATTTACAACAGCCATTCTGTGAAACCAATACATCTCGTTCACCTGTAGAAAGGCAACGAATACATAGCAACTTCATTCTGAGCCAAGACTATTAAACAGACTGTTTAGGGTTTACGCCAAGTTCAACTCGGTAGAGGATTTTGACGCACTTCCTACTTTTTGGGCTCACAGAAACATACCATTCTCACCTGTACGCCTGCGCATTCTATTTCTGTGTGCCGCCGGAAAATAACTTGCCGGGGCTGCAGATGGAGACATTTCATAGGCGCACACACACACAACCTAAAATAAAATGTATGCGCCCCAAAATTTAAAAAGTGGGTTTTCTACGCTTTGCATATAGAGCAGTATATATACACAAAGAAAACCCACACTAAACTCATTTAAAATGTAAACCAGTATTACAACATCATTGAAACGTGTATCCGTATTACATTACAATGCGGAGCAGCACAGCATGTTGGGGGGCATATTTACAAAAAGGGGCAATCAGCACACCAGGGTATAGTGCTGTCCGACCTTTATAGCAGGAAGCGGATCCAGAATGGAACATGTGATTGACGACTATAAAAAAAGGCACAGGTGATATGCATGCGTACTGCTATACCCATCTAGAGTCATCACAACCTGCAATTAACTGCGGCTTTGAAATCACGTGCCATTGCAAATCTATGTCATCTCTGTGACGCTGCATTGATAAATAAATAGACTCCTGACTAGGGTTGCCAGGTGGCTTCTCAAAAAATACTGGACACAATGGTGAAAGGTGAGACACACTCACACCTCTCACCGCTCCATGCTGTTTTTTCCTCTCCTTGGCCTGACCCCCCCAGGGTCCTGACGCCCGATTGGCTGCTGTTTAGTAATGCAGCCAGTCAGGGTGGAGGAAGCTGCCCAGCCCTCTAGAAAACAGCCCTGCTCGGGGAAATCCCCACGGCAGTCAGGTCACTATGTCCAGAGAGGTAATACCAGACACAGACATGTCCAGTATTACCTCATTTTGTTATTGGACAGTGTCCAAATACAGGACAGTCCGGTGCAATACTGGACACCTGGCAACCCTACTCCTGACAGTATCAACATTTTACCATGTGCTTGTTGAAAAGGGAAAATACCGGATGGTGCGCACACTGCAGGGCACATTTCCTAAAAAAACCAATTCCTTTTAATGTAATTTATAGAGGGTTTACGTGGGAACACCCAAACATGGGTCAAAATATTTTATTCTTCAGATAATCTTGAGAAAGGTCCCTGAGGGACAGAAACATTGATGCTCTTCCTCTCTATATACATCGCCATTATCTTCAGCACCTTGCTGATCCACGGTTGAATGAAGGCCCCCCCAATGATCTTCCAGGTCCTGCTGTTGCCCGCCCATCTTCTTCACGTTGCTCCAACAAACGTTCTACATTCTCATAGACCGTTGGCTCCTGTCATCCTATGAGAGGGGTGGCCGACTCCAGTCCTCATGGGCCACCAAACAGATCAGGTTTTAAGGATATCCCTACTTAAACACAGGTGCCTCAGTAATTGACTGAGCCACCTGTGCTGAGGCAGGGATATCTTGAAATAACTTGATCTGTCGGTGGTCCGGGGACTGCGGTTGGCCACTTCGGTCATGGGACATGGTTATTCTTCATCAGTTATGTTGCTAGCCAGCAAAATCAGTTTAGGTTCCCATAAACCATAGAATAAAACCAGGTTTGGCTGGGGTTCCATAGGGAACAGCGCTTCAGAGATCATTCCAACTGGAGATTAAATCAGCCACTGGGCGACCGGACGATACTGACGATACTGGACATACGTCAGCTATGAAGGTATATAAAAGCCCTGAGAAATGAATTTGTGGACCACTATTTTTTTTATTTTTTTTTTGCAGTGGGCTCTTAAGGCCTGGAATCTGGAATCTTATTTCCAAGATTGCATTAAACAAAATCAATGTGGGGAGTAAGGGCTGGGACCCGCTGCGCCCGGCGGCCGGGTGAGCGTTCCCTACCAGCAGGTCCCTGTCCCCCCTCGCTGCACGGCTCACTACGCGCTGTGACGCGTCAGCCGCCAGGGGATGCAAGAATTGTGATCCCGAGCGGTGACGCGTCACGTGGTGCGCTGATGAGCCTATCAGCGGCGGGGGCGGGAGCTGTCAGACAGCTTCCTACAGGTATTGGGTGGTGTGTGTGTGTGTGTATCAGCGTGTGTGAGGAGGGTATTTGTGGGGGAAGGGGGAGGGAGCTGCTTACCTTCCGGCAGCCTGCAGCAGCTCCCTCCTGCAGCCCGAGCCCGTGGAGGGAGGGGGGGGAGTAGCGGGTCCCTCCGCTCAAACCACGCCCCCTCCCCACTCCCGCCCGGCTCCCTACAGACTGCATATCGCGGTCTGTGCCTGTCAGTGCGCCGCTTGTCTGCAGTGCGGGCGCGCTGACTGAGGGAGCGGGGCCTTAGCCTTAGGGAGGTGGACATTGGTGCTTGTAATGTTTCCTTGCTTCTGATGGACTCTGAGTCTCACTGTCGCAATCCCAGGGAATGGTTGAATCCAAAAACATGGAAGCACAAGGTAGGCTTGGGTTAACCCATTTGACTCTGAATGGGTATGCAGGCCACACAGCACGGAAAAGGTTTGTTCCCCTTCTACATGATGTCCGTTTATGGTGCATTCACGTTTACATAAGACACATTTCGGATACTTGTCTCTTCAGTGCAATAGCATAATTAATCATTCATTTGTTTCTTTCCATCATAAAAACCCTCCCCCACTATTTTCATGTCTCCAGACTGCTTTCTTTGCAGGGAAAACACAAAACAGGAGAGGATTCTGGGAAAACATCAGCGGGTAGCCACAGGAGTAAACCCCCCCCCCCCCCAGATTTTTAGCATCTGTATGTAGAAGTGAATACACCATACAAAGTAAAAAGGCAAAAAAAAAATAATAGATCTATGGTTATCTTCTGTGTAGAGATAAGTTAATTGGTTTGGGATATAAACTCAATTCCTTAGCACCATAATCAAGAGGTAGATCTAATAAAAAGCTTACCGCACACCCAGTACTGGGAAAAGGGAACAGTTGATACAACCTATAGCTCCTTCAGTGGCTGAGGGACGTGCAGTACGACAGAGAAACCATCGGCATTGAAGGAGTTAAAATGAATTGCTCCCAAATCGATATAATCAGAGCAGAAGCAGAGAGGCTGAAGATTAGGCAGTATATAATACAACATGGAAGGCACTAGAGTAATTGAGTGATGCAAGAGGTTAAATGGAGTAGTGGAGACACTGAATTCTCTAGGCATTTTGCACGTGTGACTAGACTTAATAATAATAATAGAATGTTATTGTATAGCGCTGCTAGTTTTACGTAGCGCTTTACAGAGACATTTTGCAGGCACAAGTCCCTGCCCCATGGAGCTTACAATCTGTTTTTGGTGCCTGAGGCAAAGGGAGATAATGTGACTTGCCTAAGGTCACAAGGAGCTGACACTGGAAATTGAACCAGGCTCCTCTGCTTCAAACTCAGTGCCAGTCGGTGTCTTTACTCACGGAGCCACACCTTCTCCTTGCAATGTAGAGTTCCAACAAGCGTGATTCTTTGTCCTGCAAAGCATTATGGAACATGCAAGCAATTCCCCTTAAAAGACTCCCTGAATTGGTTTCATTGTATTCCCCCCAACATCAGGGGCCATATTGGATACACTTATGTAAAGTATAATTGGACTATCACCCTGTTACTTAATAGAAAGGCATTATACCCAATTCCAGGGAAAACCAAAGTGGAGAAGTTCTGAGATGCAGAAATTGTGTATGAGGCAGTTTATCGCATAATGTTCTTCTACCTAATAATTTACATCAGAGTCAGTCAAAACGAAAGATAAACTTGCCCATTACACTTGCATGAAAACATCCGGAGATAATTGGAATTGAGGTTCAGTGTATCCTGGGGGCACTCTTTTCCTGAAGAAACAGGACCCCTCTAGTGGGAAGATAATGTCTGAGCTTTGTTCAATGAAACTTTAACATGGAATAATCATTTCTCATGGGGGTTCGGGGAAGCAGCTGGGTGGGATTATAAAAATGATTATGGAAATAAGTGCAGAGAAGGGAATGGTCCAGTATTGTGTACTTGTGACCCGATCTGTGGAAGTTTCTGAAACCCGTCATCTTGTTGAGCACCAAAGATCACACAAGTTTAAAAACACAAATGTCTCCCCCTAACCTGGAGCAGGAAACCCTTTTCACTGACCAGCACCCCACTGTTCCATCAGGAGGGTTCCCCTGAAGAGAAGGGGGCTTGGCTGCCTTCACTTCTCCTTCTCTCGTTGAGGGTCTCGAGCAGACTTGAGGAAGTCGCTGCGCAGGAGACGGTAGAAGAGGACTATGTTCATCACGGTCATGATGGCCATTCCCACGCTGCCGACAGTGTAGGTGAGCAGGGGGATGTTCTCCCGATTCAGCACCAGCCACCGGGTCATCCAGGCCAAGGTGCTAATTCTGAAGATCACGTAGGTGCCGAGGTTCAGCAGGCTGTTCAGACGGTACAGGGTGGTCTTCAGCAGGTTGGCCATGAGTAGGATCTGTCGCAGGTGAAGGAAGATGGAGTTAACCTCCACCAGCAGGGCCACCACGGAAAAACCAATGTAGCGATGGAGGAGCAAGGAGATACCGAAGCATGTGATAACCTGAGCAGGAGCAGAGAAAGTTGGTTACAAACAGTAAATGAAGCACGAGGGCACAAGATGCTAAAGAGTATCACCGTTTGTCTCGTGTGCTGGAAGCAAAATAGTTATACTGAATGTGACACATTTCACTCAACACCAGTAAATCAAAAACAATCATTATGCCTGCCAAATTAATTGTGGGGAAATCTTCTGCAGCTGCAGGCAACCCTGTGTCAGCGCAGCCTCACCCCAATCGTGTCAGCCGGCCTCACCCCAATCAAGGTGTTTGTTGGAGGACTAAGCAACACCGGAGACTCTCAGAATGAAGATATTCTATTAGGGTTTAATAACCAGATTGGAGATGAAACACAGTGCAGATACTTATGACAGAAGGGGTTAATTAAAAAAAAATTGCTGCTTTTCTGACATATTACTACAAGGGACCATTATAACATCAACAATTCATGATCCAATTCTTCAGGATGTGCTCACTTCAGAAACATTAGAACTTTTAGTGGCCCACTGAGTCATTAATAGGTAATTATCTGAAACGGTGTTCCATCCATTAGTGCTGTTTGCTTTCCATAGAATGACATGACCCCATAATACACGTGGCAGAGAGCAGTCGGACTTTTAGATTACTGCATCGTCCTACCTGTTATGTGGATCTACAGAAAGAAAGAAAAAGAATACGCAGTAGATCAGCCATTACACCGTGGATGTGCGAGAGCGGTCTAGGTATATGGAAATATACCATAAAGAAATAGATCTTAATTATGTCATGCAGATAACAGCAGCAGATAGGTGATGATATGTGATGCAAGGCCACTTACACTTCAAACTGATGTAAGGTGAGTGCACAATGTGACTTAGGAACTATGGTCCTCAGTCTTGGTCAGTCTCAACCGTGCTACTCCATAAGACCCCTTCCAGCACAGCTCAGTAAATATGGCCCATTACAGACTATGGGTGAATAGCCTAGATTCACCCACGTGTGTGTCTGTGTCCGTGAGTGTGTGTGTGTGTGTGTGGGGGGGGGGAGTGTGTGTCTGTGTGTCTGTGTGACGGAGTAGCACTTCTTGGAAAATATGGCCCAGAATGCTGTCACAGACACACAGAGGGACACTGGCCCAAACGTGACTGGCTATATCCCTGGTTCCCACCATTAAGAAAAGAGGAAGTAAAGACAGGGGAGGAAAAAAACATTATGTACATTGTGTAAGTTTAAACGATCAGGTCAGGGCATGCATTGTATTGTATTATTTTTATATGCATTGGGGCTTTTTTATATGCATTTTTTTAAAATATGTGTAGCGGTCATGTAAAATGCCTACAGTCATCTCTCCTGCTGGCAGTAAGGCCTGGTAAGTGTGGGCATGCCAGCAGTAATTATGGAGGTTTCCCCTCACACCCTGGTGGGGTGCTCTGTGTATGGCTGGGACTGGTCACATGCTCTGACTCCATGGTTAGTGATGTCAGAGATGTGTCAGCCTCAGAAGCTTACATAAGGCACAGCACGGTGTTCTAAAGTTAGTTGCTGCCTAGTTAGTTGTTCTGCAGAGAAAGGAGTTCCAGCTCTTGTCAGAGCTGAGGAAGGAGTTCAAGTTCTATCAGAGTGTCAGTTATGTTATAGTAACTCCATGGGAGGCTGTGTCCAGGGACCTGGCACAGGATAGTGATTCCTGCGGGAATAAGTGAATCCCTGATCTGGGTGACATACCTATCAAAAGGGAGCACTGGCGAGATGAGTGGCTGAAGATACTCCTTGTGGGGGGCAGTTGCCCTGCCGTGTCAATAAAGATGAGTTCAGCCAGAAACCCTCTCGTGTATCTATCTGGGATGAGTGTACAGAGAGGAGCACCACGGAGGAGTTCCTCGCCAGGATCATCCCCTTGCGGACGCAGGGACCCTGGTGAGGTGGAGGCGCTGCACTGGAACTAGGTGAGACTCAGCACACTACCTCAGCTGCCTGTCTGACGGGTCCTCCCCACACACCATCATGCGGGAGACTCAGGAGTCCTGTAGCCAGCAGGTGCACCGTCAGGCATATTCACACTGTAATGGGGTCCGGTTAGACCACAGGGGCCAATGTGAGATTGGGTGGGTCAGGCCGGGCCAGAAATACCGTTACATTTGGAGGCGCTGCTGAGATCAGATCTGTCATCAGGACAGGCTTTTAGCTAGGTCACTTGGAAACAGGGAGAGTGTCTGCTGCCACTTTGTGCTGCGTAGGGACGGACCTAGGGGTGGTCAGGGGGCTGACGGGATATTGTCAGTTCGCAGGGACAACCTAGGGGCCTGAAGGGAGTGAGGGGTCTGGAGCGGGCTATAGCTGACCGAGTCACCTTGAGGCAGTGCTAGTTGGTAGGATGCCAGAAGGGACAGCCTGTTAACTTGGTCAGGAGTCCTGGAGAGGGTCTGCGCTAGGCTGACCAAGACAGGTAGACGCCCCAAGTACTGCATGGCAGAGCCAGCCAGAGTACCTAGCCATTCCAGACACTCACCGTAGGGAGCACAGACTGGGAGGAAGGAGTCACAGCAGACACTGAGAGAGTGAGCCTAGCCTGAGGTAGTGCAACACTGAGTCACACCTAGATAAGGTACACATGTGGTGGTGCATCTGAGCTACTCTTTATTGTACCGGTGTGGTGGCTGCCCCGCAGAGTGGAGCCTCATGTACGACAACTGTTATGAGAGAGTGGAGGAGCCGCGAGGCGCGGAGAACGTAAAATGGCGGACAGAGGCTGATGGGGAGGGCACCCGTGGCGTGCAACCCACTGAAGAGCAGACTGTCGCCGAGTTGTCATTGACCAGGCTGCTCTGGAGCGGAGCGAAGGCTATGGCTGCCCCGTTTTTATCCTGTATGGGACAGCGAGGGGCCACCCTTGAAGAGTGTGAAGAAATTGTTATAATTGGGGGAGAACCCCGTGAGGAGAGCGAACGAATGGACTTTTTGGGCGCAAAAACCAACCAAAATGGCGGTTCCCGCTTGCTAGGGAAACCGCATGGGCCAGGCGCAGGAAAAATGGCTGCTGCAGGACTTGCACAGAGCTGGCCGGGAATGGCGCGAACAGCAGAGCCCCGCCCTGATGGGGGGCATGGCGCGAAAGCTATGGCTGCGCCGGGATGGACAGTGACTAATTCAGCCCCTGTGCTGAGTCAACCGTTGAGTTTATGGGACCCTCCCCTGATTTCTACCAGGGGGAGTGACTTTCAACTATGGCCTGTGGGAATGCACCCACTGGGCCCAGGGACTGATATCCAGACGGCGCCACTACAAAAAGTAGTTCCGGCCGTGGAGGTGATTTGCAAGCAAAGGTACCTTGTGCAAAAAGCTGCTGCAAGGAAAAGGCGGGAACTAGCCGCGGGAAAAGACTCCAGCTCTGAGGAGGAATCTGGCGCGAAAACGCAGACCGCGCCCACCAGGACTGAGAGAGGTGCGGCCTTAATTAAGGGGCATGATATTCCCCTGTGGGACCCGCCCATTATTGCAACCCCTGGGGGCGGGTTCCAACTCTGTCAGAGAAGGGAGGAGCCGAAGCAGGGAGTGGCGGATCCAGCAACTTCCACCAGTCAGTTGCGAGGAACCACAGAGAAGGAGAGACCTGTACAGGAAGTGACTCCTGTACAAAGAATGGCCTGCTCCTCCACTGTGGGCACTATGGTCTCCACCCAGCCCTACTCAGTGCCCGGCGGGGTGCTGGTGGTGAGGGTGGCCAATACAGAGACGGTAGTCGGGCTCTGCCTACAATGCGGGCTGCCCGGAGGTACTGTGAATACGATGGCACGTTGCCCTCATTGCGGGACTTTGTATCTGTGGCCTATGCCCACGTTCGTCCCAATACAGCCTGCTGACCCCCCGGTGGATGTGACACGGCGCTCTGCTGAGTCCCCGGGCGCGCTGTGGATGAACCGCGCGAGTCCCGGAGACAGGGGACTGGAGCCGGTCAAGTCGGCTGGGTCACTGGCCATTGAGGCGGCTGGATTAAACCCCGCGACAGGGGCAAAGAGACTTTCACCCCGCCCCGAGACCCCTAGGTCGGGGCGAGGGGACTACTCTGATGAGGACCTCCGTGAGCTGGCGGTAGCAAGAACGGAGCGGAAAAGACAGACGGGGAGAATGACGCCCCGTGGGGTGAGTGACCGGACGTCCCCCGCAGATCGGCGATCCGACCGACGGAGTCCCGCCATCCCAGGACCTGGCGGAGATGGGAGAGAGACGCCTACACCCCTGCGGATGGGTAAGCCAAAAAGCCCTATCTCTTACCTGGTCACAACAGACGGCGAAGCGCTGGAAGGGCCGCGCCAGGCCCAACGCGCACGTGGAGGGACGGCATCACTTCCGGTGGCGACGGCGGAGCAACCGGATGTCGTGGGAGAAGAGATCCCGCATGGGGGTCCAACGCGAGATGGCGACGCTTCCGGTTCCGGGGAGGACGTCACTTCCGGTGGCGACGGCGGAACCCAGGAAGGGGAAGCAGCGACGCTTCGGCGATTGGGGGAAGGTCCCCGACCGCTCGTATTGCCCAGAAATCGGAGAGACGATCTCAGGACTGAGGAGGGTGAGACATCATCCTTGGACCAGTCTACGGACAGCCAGGAGCGGGTCGTAACCCCGTGGGGTCCCGTTCCCTGCCCCTATACCCAACCCCATGCCCTAGCTAATGCCCCTACCCCTATCACACGGTCACCGGGTTCACCGCCCAGCTTGGAACTTGTGGACATACCTTTGGGGGGGGAGGAAAAACGGACTGGGGAGAGGCAGCTCAGTGGAGCTACGGAAGGTGATTCACGGGGAGGAGGGGAATTGAGGGTGGCGGATACAGCACCCCAACCGGCAGTAAAGGCTCCGGGGTCCTCGAGGTGGTTCAACTCGCGATCCACAAGGTCGTCAGGGGTATTTTCATTTGATGACGACCGGGAACCAGGGCCTAATCCCTTTAAGGAGACCCGGTGGTGGGCTCCACTATTTGAGGGGTACTCCGCATGGATGGACCGTACTCGGTTCCTCATCCGGCGGGAGGACGTGGTAGACTTCTGGTGGAAAGAGGGAGAGTTTACACCCGAGCAGAGGGACAGGGAACTACAGAAGAGGTGGTTCCAGCTGGAGCGTAGAGACATAGCGCCCATGGGTCCCGACACACTGTCAGATCCAGTAGATTCTGATGAGCCCCTATCATGGGTGTTACCTGGGAGGGCAGGTAATGCTGATCTGACCAGGGTCAGTAGGGCGGAGAGAGCTATAATAGCTAAATATAAAAAATCCCATGGGTTGGAGTATCCCTATGTTCCGGAGCCCCTGATGGATGAAATTGAGGACAATAGGGAAACGTGGCTCCAAGAAACTATAGAGCTGTATTTAGCCAATAGGGGGAGCGACATTGTAGGTAAAAAGGCGGAAGAAAGAATAGACACCCTGATGCGAGTGTGGAGCATAGGGAGAAATGTTCACAAACATAGGGTGACCTATGTGCCAGAGAGAGGATCACCTAGGCATTATTATGTTACGGTCCTGGATATGGGTAACCGGGAAGTGAGGAAACCTGACCCAGATCACTATTATTAAGGGGGTACTGAGACATTACGCGGGTTCGTGGCTGCTGGTCGGGGCGGGCTTGGCGGATGACTGTATTCATATGTACTGTATTATGAGGAAATTTGTGTGATGTTAATTATGTTTTCCGTTACAGTGCTTCCTGGAAAGAGGTATACAAATTTAGGTCCCAGCGAGGACGATGGGATTCACCAGGGGGAGAATGTAGCGGTCATGTAAAATGCCTACAGTCATCTCTCCTGCTGGCAGTAAGGCCTGGTAAGTGTGGGCATGCCAGCAGTAATTATGGAGGTTTCCCCTCACACCCTGGTGGGGTGCTCTGTGTATGGCTGGGACTGGTCACATGCTCTGACTCCATGGTTAGTGATGTCAGAGATGTGTCAGCCTCAGAAGCTTACATAAGGCACAGCACGGTGTTCTAAAGTTAGTTGCTGCCTAGTTAGTTGTTCTGCAGAGAAAGGAGTTCCAGCTCTTGTCAGAGCTGAGGAAGGAGTTCAAGTTCTATCAGAGTGTCAGTTATGTTATAGTAACTCCATGGGAGGCTGTGTCCAGGGACCTGGCACAGGATAGTGATTCCTGCGGGAATAAGTGAATCCCTGATCTGGGTGACATACCTATCAAAAGGGAGCACTGGCGAGATGAGTGGCTGAAGATACTCCTTGTGGGGGGCAGTTGCCCTGCCGTGTCAATAAAGATGAGTTCAGCCAGAAACCCTCTCGTGTATCTATCTGGGATGAGTGTACAGAGAGGAGCACCACGGAGGAGTTCCTCGCCAGGATCATCCCCTTGCGGACGCAGGGACCCTGGTGAGGTGGAGGCGCTGCACTGGAACTAGGTGAGACTCAGCACACTACCTCAGCTGCCTGTCTGACGGGTCCTCCCCACACACCATCATGCGGGAGACTCAGGAGTCCTGTAGCCAGCAGGTGCACCGTCAGGCATATTCACACTGTAATGGGGTCCGGTTAGACCACAGGGGCCAATGTGAGATTGGGTGGGTCAGGCCGGGCCAGAAATACCGTTACATATGTATTCGTTTTTTTTTATATATGTATTGGGGGGTTATATGTATATATTTTTTTTTTTATATGTATTCGGGAAGTGGGGGTTTTTTTTGTATGCATTTGGGGTGTGAAATGGGGCTCGTACCACTGCTGATGGGGGGGGCGGGTCAGAACTGTAGTCCTGGGCTCTGGGAAATGTGTCCGTGTTTCAGTGTGTCTGTCTTTCATGTAATGTGTGTGTGTCTGTGGCAGACCACTGGTTTAGGACAATTGACAAGGATGTACAATATATGACGTGTTGAGTAATTCCTCCAAATCTCCACAAGAGGTTGCCAGAAAGACATCCGGAATTACATTTTGTTAACTCCAACTGTGCAGGAAAAAAAAAATCAAGCAACAGCCGATTTTAACGGGGTTCTCCCACTTCAAAGACCAGAGTCTCCTATTCTGTGCAGTCAAAAAACGGGGGTTGGGAGTTGCTCAAGTAGTTCCAGATGGAGATATCTTTGAACCAGAATCTTTAATAATAATAATAATAATAACAAAAATATACATGGAGAACTCTATCACAGAGTGGGTAAAAGTTCAGAATAATGAGAAGTCTTGCATTCTTCTTCATAAACAACATACCCTGAAGGTCAAGGTGAGTGAAACAAAACCCACACATCTACAGTATAGCATAGATTATAGTGGGCGGATGGCGTTGTGTGCGCCTGTCGCCCGATGGATGGAGGAGATGAGGAGGCATTGCCGTGACGTCACCAGGCTGGTTCGCCCTCATTGGCTGAACCTCTCACGTGACGCGGCCGTCGTGCGAAAAAAAACCCAAAGTAGTTTGTCGGCTCAAAATTCTGCCGCGCGGTTGCTCATGCACACTATGGCCGGCAGGGCCGCTGCGTTTTGTTCGTGCGCGCACTATAATTGCGGCCTAAAACCTCATTGGAAATGTCCATTTGGATCAGTTTCGGCGACAAGACACAGTGCTCACATTTTCCTTTTGAGTTCTTTATTCCTTGCCCGCTCCTCGAGTCTCTGCTGCGTGACAACCCGCAGGCGAAATTATCACATGTAGGAGAAGCAAAAATGATAGCAGGGCGACTCCCCGGCTGTGCGCTGCTGTGATTTTGGCATCTCCTATTCAGTGTGCCTAAGTCCTATAGGTGGGGATAGGGTTGATCATAAGCAGCCTGTGATACAAGGATCGCAACACGTTTGGAGCGCTCACACATTGCAAGGCATCAAAGTCCGAATTTCTACTGTGTCCATCACAAATTATTGCACTCGGTATGGAATATAACCATATGGGGGGTAGGGGGGGAGGAGGTGTAAGGGGAAATCCCTTTTCAAATCTTTCCCTGGCCCCCCAAAAAGAATAAAACATTTACTTTGTGCTTGGGGGGAGGGGGAGGGTTAAGAAGAGTGAATAAACAAGATTTATAAAACAAAACTGGTCTTCTGCAAAGTTATTAATGCCACATACTACCTAGATTGTAAGCTCTTCAGGAACAAAGTGCACAGGTCAGTATAAAATTATATTGACAATAATAAAAAAAAAGTATGTAGACACTTACAATGGGGTTAATGTGTGGCGAGCGAGTCACTGCTCGCTACTCGCCGGTCCAGCTAGCTGTCCAGGGTAGTGCGACGCTGATCGACTCCGCCATCCCGCGCGCTGGGACGGATCTTGTGCTGTGTGCGGGTGCAAATCGCCCAGCACTTCCGTAACGTTACACCACGGCTCTTCCTGCAGCTCTTCCACAGAAACTTCCTGTTCGGAGTTCCCATCGCTGACGCAACCAGGAAGTGCTGGACCATCTGCACCCACAGCACAAGACCCGCCCAAGTGCGCGGGATGCGGAGGTGCTCAGCTTCGAAATACCATGGACGGCTAGCTGGCCCGGCGAGTAGCGAGCAGTGACTCGCTCAGCACACATTACCCCATTGTAAGTGTCTACATACTTTTTATTATTGTCAATATCATTTTAGGCCGACCACCGGTGCGCTGTGTTCCTTTTCCATATCTCTTTAGATGGCTTTCTGGTGATACCTCAAGGAGCTTGGAGGGGTCTTACACAGCGGCAGCGATCTACAAACATCTTGGAAGTAGGAGAGTGTAAAATATACTGGACACCTAACAAGCTCCTATTGAACCCCCAAAATAACCACAACATATATATAAGCATATGAGTGTCACAGAGGAGTGCTACTGAGCATGGCAATATTTAAAACCAAAGACAGCACATAAAACACAGACAAAGCTCAGTTTTAGCACATCCAGTGAAAATCATACACGGTACAGTGCCTAAATATATATGTATAAATATCTATTAAGTAAAATGGTCTTTTAGTTTGACATTTTTGGCCAAAATTGTCAAACTAAAAGACCATTTTACTTAATAGATATTTATACATATATATTTAGGCACTGTACCGTGTATGATTTTCACTGGATGTGCTAAAACTGAGCTTTGTCTGTGTTTTATGTGCTGTCTTTGGTTTTAAGTAGGAGAGTGGTTTCACTTTTATTTTCTCCTTTTCCCAATGTCTACTTTTAAGTTGAAACACTTGTTCCTTTCATGTCACGTGTATTACTGCGGTAAAGTGCCATGTATAGGGATGATGCTATATAATTAACGATATACATATTATTATTTGCCTGGGCAGGGTACCATGTCTGAAGATAATAGCATTCATTAACTTTGGTTATGGTCACACTGAGATAATGGCTCAAAAACATTATTAGTTGAGAGCACAGTCCAGAACAGCGTTGTTCAACCTTGTTGTTTTTAAGAAACCCCATTATGTTCTGAAATTCTGCGGAACCCCAAACCTCTCTAATAGCGCGTCTGAGATCAGATGCATTGTAAGGAACCCCAACCCTCTCTAATAGCGCGTCTGAGATCAGATGCATTGTAAGGAACCCCAACCCTCTCTAATAGCGCGCCTGAGATCAGATGCATTGTAAGGAACCCCAACCCTCTCTAATAGCGCGTCTGAGATCAGATGCATTGTAAGGAACCCCAACCCTCTCTAATAGCGCGTCTGAGATCAGATGCATTGTAAGGAACCCCAACCCTCTCTAATAGCGCGCCTGAGATCAGATGCATTGTAAGGAACCCCAACCCTCTCTAATAGCGCGTCTGAGATCAGATGCATTGTAAGGAACCCCAACCCTCTCTAATAGCGCGTCTGTGATCAGATGCATTGTTAGGAACCCCAACCCTCTCTAATAGCGCGTCTGAGATCAAATGCATTGTAAGGAACCCCAATCCTCTCTAATAGTGTGTCTGTGATCAGATGCATTGTAAGGAACCCCAACCTTCTCTAATAGCGCGTCTGAGATCAGATGCATTGTAAGGAGCCCCACCCTCAACAACTCGTTCATGGAGTGGGAGACATCGTCATTGGTAGTGAAAACAGACCGATAACCAACACAAACCCAGACTGACCATACACCTGTCCCCCCTCCTTTTATTTATTTTTTTAGAACGGCCACGGCAGTCCCCCTGGGTACGAAAGAGGATTAAAAAAAAGAAGAAAAAAAAGAAGGTTGTACAAGACTAAGGGACCGACAAATCTGGACGTACAGTGGCTAGGAGGTTATCCAAACAGAATGTCTTGGGACAGGGCCCTCTTTTTTGACTCTATTCTCTTCCCCTAGTGCACCTACCCAATCCTCACTTACCTCTCAGGGGTTGAGCGAGTATCACACCTCTAGCTCCTAAATAATAACTTTATTTCATATAGCGCTTTTTTCCCAACGGGACTCGATTGCAGTGTAGCGTTGGGTACGCAGCACATGGGAATGTTACAGACAGCCCCTGCCCGGATGAGCTTACACTCTATGTTTCTGGTGCTGAGGCACAGAGATAAACTGACTTGCCCAAGGTCACAAGGACCCGACACCGGGATTTGAACCAGGCTCTCCTGCTTCAAACCCATCATTGTTCTCAGAGTCATTGTCTTTACTCACTCAGCCGCTACAAAATAAAAACACAGCCATGTATACACATCACATGTTCCAGATTTGTAACCTGGACAACATCTACTCTGCCGCCCTGTGAGATGAAAAGCTTAGGTGGCACTACCCATTGCCAACCGGTCATGATGCGAGTAATGAAACAGCAGAGTCATGTGCCACCTAGAATGCCTCACTCAGGCAGAATCGCATGACCCCAAGGCCACGCTAGCTGCAATACACACGCAAGGTGCCAGCTGTTTATTGACAGGTTGCCGTCTGCTCTTTGCCAACTATGAGGATGGTCGAGTGCCCGGGTCAGGATAACCGTTCTGAAACCGCAAACGCATGCCAGAGTCAGTGCACCTTTCCCAGACACTTTCGCAACAAACTGCAGCAATGAATAGTAATTGAACGCTCCCCACAAGGCTTTGCAACCACAGCTGCAAGGCATTGTGGGGTTTGACATTGGAAGCCCCCTCCGTGATCGACAGCTACACCATCTGCGCGGTCTGCACAGACTGATATGCCGTGTGGGGCTTTATTAAGCGTGTGTCATCCCCCCACGCGTGCAGGACCCTTTGCTGCTTGGGGACGGTCAAACAGTTTTGATAACAATAGTCTGAGTAGGCAAAAACATTTATTAATTAGGGGGTGACAGAAAAATATTTTCTAGCAGAGGATGCATATAGAAGAAAAAGTTTGGGAACCTCTATAGCTTTACATCAATTAAAAAAAAAGAGTGCACTCTCACGTAAACATCCAAATAAACACCCTTTTTACGCAAGTTAACAAGCTTCCTTAAAATCTAGCCATGCTAAAAGCAAAGATTTAATTTATTTTGTTTCTTTGGAAAATAACTAAATGTCTTAATTTCTTTAGGGGCGTCTTAATGGGGGAGAGTGTGTCAATGAAGTGTTTTTTTACATCAAGTTCATTCACCATGTCCTTATCATTTAGCCAATCAAGATAAGAGGGGAGAGAGAGAAGGGATTGGCCTGCTATCAACAAGAGTTTGCACACAGTGACAGACAAAAGGGAGCAGTCAGAGGACATAAAACTCTCGCCACAGTTCACCATGTTTACAAACCAACTTGATTTAAATATACTTTAAAAGAGTCAAATTTTGGTTAAAACAATAAAATCAGGCATCAATCACCCTGATTTAAACCCTTAAACATGTCAACACCATCTGCTCTTATGAGGGACTGCCCCTTTAAAACAGCAATCACTACTTATTTCTAAGCCGCGCTATTCTTGGCTCTGGAGACTCCCTAGTTCCTGGAACACTTACTGGTTTAGTTGGCAGCGTGACCCTCCCTGCCCGGCTTCCTAGGGAGATTACATCGGTGAGATATGTATATGGCTACTCTGCATGGTTTATCTGGGCGATGAGATTGCAAGATTGTATAATAATGGGCGCCAGGTACTTTTATAGCACAACTGTCCTTAATTTGTGTCCCCCAAGCACAGGGGCGGCTCATTCATATGTTGACAACTGTTGTACAGTATTTTTATACATAGACACACACAAGTACGTTTCTTCCCTCAGGGCCCACTCAACACTGGAACGGAGGTACATTTGCTTAGTTGCGTTACGCAGATGTGAGACCCCCCCCCCCCTACCTCGTCGATTTGGGACATCTCTCCTATTTATCAGTAATACTAGGCCCATTTGGGGATCCTAGTAGGTCCTGTGTACGTAACCCTTGGCCTTCCTGGTAACTGCCACTTCAGCCTGAGAGGAATGTCTATAGAGCCGATCCGCCGGCATCTGGGAATCCTCGTTACAGAGGCCCTCTGTCGCATGCCGTTTCACTTGGACTCCCTTAGTCTTCTCTGGGGATCCTAATAGTAAGGTTACTATTCCTGTTATCATAATAAAATAGGTGGGGGGCTGGTCTATACTGTTACTGTGAAAACATGGCTGTCTACTCCCCCTGAGGCTCCTGGAACCCAACTTTCTGGAACAGTCCCTGTTCCTTAAATATCCATTTGATGTCAGGATCCCCATAGCAACCAGGGTTTGGCCTCGCAAACACCAATACTGCTAGTAACCGTTTGAGGGGGGTTACACCAGTATTACTTCCAGGACATTAAAGTGGTTATCCAATAAGAAGTCGCAACATCATTCTCCTCTCCTCCCCCAATAGAGTTGCGGCTTCCTATTGGCCGCTGCTTTGATTTCTGTAAAAGGGCGGGAAAACACCAGCAAGTAAACCGTCCGTTGCGCTCCAGAGGAACCCGCAGTTCTAATTCGAATTATGTACAGCAGATAAAAATCCAAAACGGCCCTAATCTACACACAAAAAAAAGGCACCAGAGGAGTAGGTAAAGCTAGAGGAGAGGCTCCTTAGCATTTTAAAGTCCTTAATACCCCACCCCCCCCAAAAAAAATAATCTGGTTTTGTCCTAGGCAAAGTGAAAGCAGAGTGCTGAGCTCTGCAGAAGCCCAGGTAGTAATCACCCAAAACAGCACTAACCCGGGAAGGGGGAAGTGACAGGCAAGGAGAGAGGAAAGGGTCCCAAGTGAGCTGGATGGGAAAAATAGCTCTCAAAAAAATCCAAGATGCCTCCAAAGCAGCAGCAGCAGCAACGCCCTGAGAAGGCAGAAAAGGAAAAATCCAAGATGGCGGCCGACCTTGCCTATCTGTGACCCACAGCAGAGCGAGGGACACAGGGAGCAGAGAGACCACGGTGAGGTGGCCAGAGCTGTGGGGAGGGAAATCATGCCAACTCAGACTAAAAGCTTTGAAAAGCTGCAGAGCCATAGAGGATTTGAAAGGGGAACTCACCTCCCAGAGCACCAGCATAGGGGAGGCTGAAAGTAGAGCAAGTGACCTGCAGGAAAACTCTGCAGCACTGCAACTAGAAATGCAGACGTTAAAAAGAAAGAAATCACTCCCTCGAGGAAAAAAATGGATGATCTGGAAAATAGATTACATAGAAATAATGTGCGCATTATTGGGATCCCAGAGTCTGTGAAACCAATACAATTAATGGACTTTTGTTCTAAATAGATACCAGAGACACTGATAATTACTCAGGCTGGAGCCAAAGTCAAGATGGAGAGGGCCCACAGTCTAGGTCAGATCAGGGCAAGGAAACAGACCCGGGGCAGTAATGGCAAGAGCCCTAGATTTTACAAAAAAAGCAAACCTGCTACGGGCATATAAAAGTGCTGGCAGCCTGATATTTGAGGGACATAGGATCCTATTATTCCAAAACAATTTAGCAGTGGTAACAGTCAAATGGAGGTAGGTGGCACCTCCCCCAGAGCTCACCCCTCCCCACCTTTTTAACTTGGGAGGTTCTGGCATTTTGCTGAATGGACAAGACTCACTGTAGTTGCTTCCCCTCATACAGAGGTAACAGGAAGGGTTCACAGTTTTAGTGTTAGAACCTGCATTTCTGGTTATACCTTGACGTTTGGTATGCAGGCTTACCACGCTTTGGCCAAAGGGTTTAACTAAAAAAACAAGTAATTACAGGTAAACCCCGTTATAACGCGAAACGGTTATAACGCGGTTTTCACGTGGCTCCCGTTTTAAAAAATATATATATATATATTTTTTAATTAAAAAATTTTTTTTTTGCACACTGCACACACTCCCAGCACTCACTGCACACACTCTACACTGCACACACTCTACACTGCACACACTCTACACTGCACACACTACACTGCACACACTACACTGCACACACTCCCAGCACACACTCTCACTGCACCACTGCACACACTCACTGCACCACTGCACACACTCTCACTGCACACACTCTCACTGCACCACTGCACACACTCTCACTGCACCACTGCACACACTCTCACTGCACACACTCTCACTGCACACACACTGCACACTGCACACACTCTCACTGCACACACACTGCTCGCAGCACACACACTGCACGCAGCACACACACTGCACGCAGCACACACACTGCTCACAGCACACACACTGCTCCCAGCACACTGCACACACTCCCAGCACTCACTGCTCACACTCCCAGCACACACTCTACACTGCACACACTGCACACACTCCCACTGCACGCACACACTCCCACTGCACGCACACACTCCCACTGCACGCACACACTCCCACTGCACGCACCCACTCCCACTGCACGCACACACTCCCACTGCACGCACACACTCCCACTGCACGCACACACTCCCACTGCACGCACACACTCCCACTGCACACTGCTCACAGCACACAGCTCTCACAATACACTCACATGTCAGCAGCCCACCCCCCCCTCACATGTCAGCAGCCCACCCCCCCCTCACATGTCAGCAGCCCACCCCCCCTCACATGTCAGCAGCCCACCCCCCCTCACATGTCAGCAGCCCACCCCCCCTCACGTCAGCAGCCCACCCCCCCCTCACATGTCAGCAGCCCACCCCCCCTCACATCAGCAGCCCACCCCCCCTCACATGTCAGCAGCCCACCCCCCCTCACATGTCAGCAGCCCACCCCCCCTCACATGTCAGCAGACCACCCCCCCCACCAGCCCGTTTTTCACACCCACCCCCCACCCCCCACCAGCCCGTTTTACACACACACACACACACACACACACACACACACACACACACACACACACACACACACACAAACACACCTTAGCTCAGCTCAGCACATCCTCTCTCCCCGGTACTAAGCCCCGTCCCCGGCATGCTCTGACCGCGCTATAACGGGGTTTACCTGTACTATTATTATTCAAATATTTAAACTTTATACTTATTACCATATATGTTTTGTCAATTTGATGTAGCATTGGGCACCCCTGTCTTTTGTTGTATTTAGCAGTGGTGTCAGCTATAAAAGGAGGGAATTCAGCACTCATTGCCTTACAGCATTTTGATCGCACGCGCGGTCGCAATAATCATTGACACGGCCGTAGACAAATCAGGGCAAAATATACAAGAGGGGACGAAATCCAGGGCACAAGAGTATTAAAACTGCGGTAAGCGCTAGGAGTGACAGACTGCTGGAGGTTACTAAATCCCATAGAGAGGGAGTACTCTTTTTCTCTCATCCTCATAATACGTTTTTAAGAATCGATTATTTTTTAATAAGTGACCATTTCATCCCTAACCTGGGTATGGCTTCCATTGAAAACATCTTGTTTCTGACCATGCCCCAGTGTGGATAGGTCTAAATATTGGGCCGAAAGAGCACAACGATATGCTATGGACGTCCCCTTCACACTTATAACAATGAGGAGTTTAAAGCTTTCCTACTAAATAAATGGGACCAATTCAAGGACAATAACAATGCACACCAAAAAGAAGGAACATTCTATTGGGATACAGCAAAGGCGGTGCTAAGGGGAGATATAATGGCCCTTTCAAATTAAAAAAAAGAAAGGAAATAGACAGAATACAGGAAAGCTAGTGACGAGCTAAGCGAAGCATACAGGAGCTTTAAACTAAAAGCCTCTTACGGCAGTCTGTTCTCTCAGCGTGCGGATGCATCCGCGCGGTCTGAGGCACCATGGACGCAGCCTAATTGTGAAACCTTAACTGAACCCAAAGAAATATCTTTAGCATTTCAAGAATACTATCAAAAATGACATGGAAAGAGTGAGGAAAACGCAGAGGTAATGGAGGATTTAATGGGAAAATTACAGTTGCCTAAAATTAACAAGGGAAGCTCAAAAAAAGATTAAACGAACCAATTTCCACAGAAGAATAACAGTCGATTAAAAAGACTTAAAAATGGCAAAGCACCAGGGTCCGAATTCTATCAAATCTTAAGTGAGGATATATGCTTAAGGAAGCATTCAAAGATGTTAAAAACTGAAGAATACATAGAAACGGGCAAGGTGGCTTTCATAGGGATTCTTCACATGGAAGGGAAAAACCCACGTAATCCAGAAACATATACATCAATTTCATTTTAAAAAAAATCTAGATGCCAAGATCCTCTAAAAAAAAAATTAGCAGAGAGGCTAGCATCAATCCTACCAAAATTGATCCACCCAGATCAAATTAGGATTTGTAAAGGGGAGACATCCGGTGAAGAATATTAGAAAAGTTATAGCTGCTGTAAACTAGACCAAATTTAATATAAAAAACAAAACCAAAAATAATATTATAGTATCAATAGACGCAGAAAAGGCTTTCAATAATGTAAGATGGAAGTATCTGTTCCAGGAACTGCAAAAAGTGGGGATTGAGAGACCCTTTCCTCTTTAGGATATTACAATCAATGTACGCGGATTCAAAAGCTAAAATAATGGCAGCGGGGTTACTATTTCCCGAGTTCCAATTATACAGCTGTACAAGACATTATTGGAGGCCAGACAAACCATAATATTACAATGGGTGATGGATATCCCCCCTAAGGCTAAGATTATAGTCAGCGCGATTGCACTCGCGTGACAAGCACAAACTGCATAATGCCTATGAGGCCGCCCCAAGTGTCTTTTCAAGCGCGGCTGCGTGACGTGAGCGGTTCAGCCAATGAGGGCGAACTAGCGTAGTGACGCATCCGCCGCGCCTCTCCAATAGTCTGGTGCTCAGTTCACATCGCTGGGGCAGCAGGCGTGCGCGAGTCTGAGCTCTGTCGCGTGCGCAAGTAGTATAATCTTAGCCCAACATGGAGCTGCTAAACAAATATTTAACACGATTATTCATGTTAGATACAATGGAAGCCAAAACCAATAAAGAGCTAAAGACGGAAACACTTTAAAAAAAAAAAATGGGATCCCTTTACTGAAATTTTACCACACAGGGACAAAGAGGTTGGGATGCGGGCGTTTGGCCAAACGTCATGGTGTTTACTAAGAAGTCTGGTATGTGAGAGGCACAGAAGGTGAGGGGGGGAAAGAATAAACCATCCAATGCCCGTTATCCTCAGATAGGATTAGGACCTATAGCAAAGAAACAACAAAGGGAACTGTGGGTAAGGGGGAAGAGGTACAGAGGGAAATACAAACCCATGATGCAATGCGGATAGGACGGACTCATCGATTTAAAATGTAATGTAGGTTTTTGTTTGTCCTTGTCTAAAGCAGGGGAGCGCAATCTTTTTTCCCTGGGACACCCCACCCGCTGTCCCCCTCTCCTCGAAGCCCCCCCGCTTACCTTGGCTCTGACATCCTGGCGTCACTTTGCCATGGCAACGCGTCACCAGGAGCCGTCTGAACCAAGGTAAGGAGGAGAAGTTTACAGAGGCTTTGCAGCTCCCCCCAGCATTAATTTAAATGCCTTCAGGAAGCAAGCGGGACCGCTGTACACCCCGCAGCAAATCTTGCCCTCCCCCACTTTGCGCACCCCTGGTCTAAAGCAGGGGTGCGCACACTTTTTTCTTCTTTGCGACCCCCTGCCTGCTTCCCCCCCCTGCTCGCGCCCCCGCCTCCTTTTACCTTCTGACGGCGGCGTTTGAAGTCGCGTTGCCATTTGATGGCGCGTTATCATGGCACTGCGTTGCCAGAGACCGGCTGAGAGCAGGTAAGAGGCATACAGAGTCCTCGCACGCTCCCCCGGCATTTAATTTAAATATTGTGGGGGATGCACACGGGACCTCTAAGCACTGCGCCCCCCAGTTTGCACACCCCCTGGTCTAAAGTATATGTAATTTTAATATATTATTTACTGGTTTAGTGTACTGTTAAAAGTAAAGGAATATTGTAATCACTGTAAACTGGCATTTTGTGGTCTTGTTGAAATATGTTTTGCCGTTATGGAAAACGCAATAAAAAATTTCAATTAAAAAAAAAAAAAGTGACTAGACGGGAATGGGATTTCTGCTTTAATGGAAGAGCGTTACTTCCAAAACAAAAAGGAGTTATTAGCAGAGAATAAAACCTTCCATATAAAAATATTCTTATTTATTAGCTGTGCTCTCCAGTAACTCCCAAACACTTGTCAGGCTATTGAACTGAAGCTTAACATCCTGCACTAGTCTGTTCAAATAAAGCATGGTGACCTGGTAGACGATACCCCATAGGTGGAAAGCAAGGGGTCCCCGGGAGCTGAACCCCATTCATTTCAGCCTGTAAACTTCCCTCTGAAGGTGTCCCCGGTACTATACCCTGCTGGGGAAACAAAATGGGAGGTTTAAATCTCCCGTGGCACGCGGGCCAATAAGAAGCCAGAAGGTCATCCGGCGCAGCTTCCTATTGGCTCGGACGCGGGAGATTTTAAAAAGCAGGAAATATTGGTGACACCTACAGGAGGTAAGTATCTCAGGAAGCAGGGGGCCCGGAGCTGAAATTAACGCGGTTCTGCTCCCGAGACCCCTGCTTTAAACCCATTTATTTTTAAATAGACCAGCATGGAATGCTTCATTCCAGCGTCTTCCAATATTGAGGGACCAGGGGAGCCCGAGTGACAACAGGGATACAGCTTCCGAGAGAAAAGTGACAAAGAAGAGGGAGGACACTGGAGTGACAGACTGGGAGTGGGGGGCAGAAAGACGAACAAGGCCAGTTGTCCATCAGTAACCCCATGAATATATTCCACTATGTGGATTCTTATTCTATAAAAATTCGCTTGTTTCAAAGGTGTCCCAACCAGCATATTTTGGACATCTTTCTTTGCGCTCTAAAGACAGAACGGGAAGACCAAAAGGCAAAACCAAATGCTGTTGGGGGAACCTGGATTAAACAATTTGGGAGCCGTGGCTTGAGCCTTTATGTTGCCGGAAGGACCGTGGCTCTCCTTCCAGCATCGTGACTAAGGAGCTTATTCTATACGCTACTGCGATCGGCTGCTTCAAAACATCTAAAACTGGTGCGGAAACTTGTCTGCGCCCCTGCCTGCTCTCCCTCCCCTATCCAGTATCCGGAGTCTGACATCATGACGTCGCGTTGCATTGCAAGCCAACGGAGGCCAGGGAAAGGAAGATACAGAGGCCTCGCGCTCCCCGGTATTTAATTTAAATGTTGTGGGGAAGAGCGCGGGGCCACTGTAACCACCACGTTCCTCCCCCCCCCCTCAAATTTTTTTTGCGCCTCCCAGTTTGCGCTCCCCTCATCTAAAATAAGCCCCTTAGGCCTGGGACATTGTAAGCGCTTAGGTGCTGCTGTTCGTTCTTGCTTGCTTGCTGCCGCTCGCTCTGCCAGGAGCTTTTTGCTGTCCTGGCAGAGGAGACAGCAAGCGCGCTTGGGAGGCGGGTATCACTGTGTGTGTGTGTCACTTGGTAGCTGTCAGTGTGTGTGTGTGTGTCACTTTGAAGTGGTCTGTGTGTTTGTGTGTCACTGGGGAACCTGTGTGTGTGTGTGTGTGTGTGTGTGTGTGTGTGTGTGTGTGTGTGTGTGTGTGTGTGTGTGTGTGTGTGTGTGTGTGTGTGGTGTGTGTGTATTATATAATATTTTAAAAATTAAAAAAAAAAGACATGTTGTGAGAATAAATTATTTATTAACATTGTGCAAGTTTGATAAATATATTCACGCACGCGCACACACACACACACACATATAAATACAGACACACACAAACACATACACATACAAACATACATATGCGCAACACCCTTCCATCTCCCGCGCGGGCAGGGAGACAGGTACAGGGATCGGGGCAGAAGGGGGACACATCACCCGCTCCCCCCGCCGCCACGGGGGCAGCGCAACACCCCTCCATCTCTCGCGCTGGCAGGGAGACAGGGATCGGGGCAGAAGGGGGACACATCACCTGCTCCCTTCTTCCCCCCCACGGGGGCAGCGCAACACCCCTCCACCTCCCGCGCTGGCAGGGATACAGGGATCGGGGCAGAAGGGGGACACATCACCCGCTCCCCCCGCCGCCACGGGGGCAGCGCAACACCCCTCCATCTCTCGCGCTGGCAGGGAGACAGGGATCGGGGCAGAAGGGGGACACATCACCTGCTCCCTTCTTCCCCCCCACGGGGGCAGCGCAACACCCCTCCACCTCCCGCGCTGGCAGGGAGACAGGGATCGGGGCAGAAGGGGGACATATCACCCGCTCCCCCCCCTCCTACATACACATACACACACACACACCTCTGTGCTGCCTCTGTCGGACCGGCTGCAGCCCCATTGGATGGGAGCGGTCACGTGACCGCTCCTCCGCTTCCCCGAGTGGCAAATTTCAAACCTGCCGCTCTCGGGGAAGTTTCTCCTCCTCCGCACGCATCAGCGCGCATGCGGAGGGAGAAACTATAGCCGCGCTGATAACAGATGCAGGGGCTTTGTGCATCTGTTCAGCGCGGCTCAGCGACTCTGAGTGCACTATGTCCTGGGCCTTAGTCACAATAACTTCCCTCCACACCCTGAATTTGGGTCTCAAAATCAAACCCAGGCCAGGCTTATCACTGGTATTATTATTTATTTGTAACGCGCCAACATATTCCGCAGCGCAGTACAATAGGGGGCGCAGAGAGCTATAAATGGCATAAGCAGAATGATATACAAATAAGGACCAACAGATACAGAAAGGTAGCCCTGGATGCAGCCCAATACAATCGCAGCACAAGCAATGGGCACCTGCCAAGTTATGAGGTAATCGGCGCACTTCATTTCGCCTGAGGCCATTTTTATTTGCCAAGAAAAGAGGCTGACACCTTGAGAACAGAGCCATGCGGTGATCAGAGTAAACAAAGGGATATGCTGCACGCCAAATGTGAAAAATGAAATACATACAGTTTACCAGTTTGCCTAGTCACTCGAGAAAGGCCTATTTAGGTCGAAACGTTGTGTGGCGCAATAAATTCGTTTGATACAAAATCTGTAGAGCGTATGATCAGAGTAAGGCAGAGTCCCCGAGGGCTGTTGCTGCGCGCGCTACAGCGTGCGCGCCACACTCCAGTCGCCGTGTGCACGTTAAGCGCGATGACTCGACCGCTGGAAGGGAAGACCAGGGTTTTCTTTCCCTGCAGAGATGCGCTCATATGGTTGACTAGCAACCAATGGTTGTGCAGATAGTGTAGACTGTCATGGCCACGCCCCTGTCAGTCCATCATGGCGGCGCCCCCCCCCCCCAGTCATCCCATCGCTACCCCAAGACCGTAGCTTTTACCTGTGCACACGCCGCCAGGCTCTCTGACGCGCATGCAGCCATGGCCACTGGGGACTCAGCCCAAGGCCGCGGTCCCCGCCTGCATTGTAGCCCACACGCCCGGCGGGAGAGGGGGCGGCGCATGCGGAAACCGCGATCTGCGGTGAATTGCTTGTGATGGCGACGAGGGGCGTGGCGGGGCTTTTGCAGGGGCGTGGCCATGACCTCACGAGCCTGGTTCGCAGTCTTTGGCTGTGGCGGTGTGGCCATCCCTCTAGCGCAAGTTGTAAATACAATTTTGTTGTATTTGCAAAAAACTGATCGTAGAGCGCGGCTGCCAAATGCGCGCCAAGGTACGTCGTGGGCCCAACCCCATTGAGGGGCGGTACTTGTTCTTGCAGCGCACGCCTTGGGAACATAGCCGAATGCAGTCCTGCTACAGGTTCAGATTAGAGCCTAGGATCAAAATGAACCAATAGCAGTGACAGGGTTTATTTTTCCTCTGTGAACATAGTGGAGATGGGTTTCCTCGGAAACACCCCTTTTTGTATGAGGTCACTACCTGTCGAGTTGCTTGTGCCCGACCCTCCTCTGATCAGAGACAGAGAGAAGGTGAGCTGAGAGCAGAAGAAATGCTCGACTGAGAAGCACAACCTTTCACAGAAAGAAAATAAAAGCCTCTTCATTTCCAGATAAAGTGACTTGCCCAAGGTCACAAAGAGCTGACCTCAGGAATTGCACCAGGCTCCCCCGATTCAAAGTCGGTGTCAGTGCCTTTACTCACTGAGCCACTCCTCTTCACATTCTTTTAAAACCTTTCCCCGTGTAGAGACAACAAAAGGGAAGAAAGACGGTGCTTCAAGGTTGTGATCAGGGTGCGATAAAGGGAGAGAGGGGAGGGGAAACCACTTACACAACAGGGCTGGGCTCTTTCATAAACCTAACAGCTCTACGCTAACCCAAGAATAAACATTCACTTTGAAGGACTTCCTATCCAGACAGGCAGGCTCTACAGTCACACATCTCAAACACACCCCATTCAAGGACAGACAATGCCACAAGTACACTAGTCACGCTTATACAAGGCACAACCCGCCCCCTGCACATGCAACTTCCTGACCGCATCGCAGCTCTCCAAGATCACTGTAATGCACATCAAAAGTGCAACATAGCCAGGTACGGACAGCGTCCAAACCGTGTCACCAGCAGTGACACAAAGGCGGACCAGGAAAATTGTTGATGCTTCAGTTTTGCTGTGAGACTTTTGCCAATGTAAACCAGGACTTCCCAAGTTCAGTCCTCAAGAGCGACCAGTATGGCAGGTTCTCCAGCCTTCCACAATAACCAAGTGTCTAATCATCAGCAAGACAAGTTTTCATGACCAGTGTTGAACACCTGCTCTGTTGCTTGCTCTCGAGGGCTGAACTTGGGAGAGCTCTAGGTTTTCTCGTAAGCAAGATAAAAGACAAAAACAGCGCAAAACACAAATGGTGAAGTATATCAAAACAATTTTAGTTTAAAAAGGAGGTAAGTATTCTGCGTACATTAAAATAAAAAAGATCATTTGCATTTACGTGTATAATACACGAATTTACCACACAGCTGACATCAGAGTGGGCAGTGAATGGAGGTCCCTCTGGTAGATGATACTCTACAGTCTCCAGGTAACGTCTAGGTCTCTCTCGATGATGGCAGCTTGTGACAAACGTCCAAATCGACTGGAAGTTTGGTGTAGGGAACACCTTTTAGTTGTCGTCTGGGTTCAATCACCACACGCTGCACTGGTGTAAAAAGTCCTCGGCTGAGCTGAACACACTGTGTGTGCTCGATGGAGAAAAGTCTCTATAGCATAAGTATAGCGGAACACGAGAAGGTGCTTACGTCTCAACCTGAAGAAGTAGAACTTTACAGCTACGAAACGCGTAGGATTATCTTATGTTTTTATGGTACTTTATATGCCTTCATAACAGCCCTATAAGGTAGTTATTCGGATCGCATAATTTTTTGTACTTTTATCTTAACGACACACCGTTCGGGTGTCTGTACTGCTGTAGTCCCGCCCCCTGTGTGACGTCATACGGATGTGCGGACATTGAGAGGTGAATCCTCATTGCCAGCCGCCAATCATCTTGGTTGAGACGTAAGCACCTTCTCGTGTTCCCAGATGACAACTAAAAGGTGTTCCCTACACAAAACTTCCAGTCGATTTAGACGTTTGTCACAAGCTGCCATCATCTCCCTAGGGCTAACCCCCATTCACTGCAGGTGGTAGACCCGGACACGCTCACAAAGTCCATTACCACGGGCACAAGAGACAAAGTCTACTGCACACAAATGTTTGCCAAATAAAATACGAGGGCCCCGTTGCACCCAAATAAAAAAAAGGAACACAGACCATCTTGCGCTCTCCAAAGAGCACAGTTAATAGGTGTCATAAATAAATGTCAATGTTACACCAGTAAAGAAGTGGGAGCCCTGCCGAAGAAAAGAGTGCAGCCGCGGGGGGCGACTGAGGCATACAGTAGATCATAGAAATATGCTGCCACATATAAGGAAAGATAAAAACACTCACGTGGACTTGTGCAAAAAAGTTACCTAATGAACATAGACCTATGCTATGTTCATGCAAGTGTTTTCTTTACTTTAATATTACACTAGTATGCTGTCCATGCACGGCAAACAAAACTGAATTACAGATACTGTATGTCCTCCCGTGGGAGGATGTTTGCAGAGCAGACGTGTGAAGACAACACAGGCACTGCAAATCCACAGGTCAAAAGTCCTCAGCTGCTGATCCGTGGCTATTAACAGTGGTTTTATTGCGCCTTTTTAAAAAGGGAGAAAATACTCTCATGGGCACATTTTTGAAATCGTTCATGCTATATTTATGCCGGGACAGAGACACTCCTGTAAATATAAATGCACTTCACAAGAAAAAGAAAAACAAAACAAACCACACAACAGCATCAGTTTGTACATTTTAAACAAGTAGTAATATCCCATACTCAAATTTCAGCTGCATTCAACTATGCCAAGAAAGAGAGACACAGCAGGGATGTGGCAGCCTTGCAGGTCTGTGGTGTGAGCCTGTCACCGTAGGCTTGTTTTATAGTTGGCGCGCGCGAATGCTCGTGCAGCACACGGTGTGTGTGTACAGGTCTGTGCTGCGGGCGACAGGTGGGCGTGGCTGTGACGTGCACGGGTAGGCGTGGCCATGGCGAATGTTACATTAATTATTCATGTGCTGGCTTTCGCCTGGAATTATTTCTTCCCCCATTTAATAAATGCTCAGTCCTAGTGCAGCAAATACGTGATGTGATTGTGAGTACTATATCTGCCCTTGGTGTACACACACACACACACACACACACACACTCTCTCTAATAGTGTGTGACACGCAATGGGTAGCAGCGAGAAAACATACTTTTCACAGTCTTTCCCCCGATCGGCCGGCTCCATGCTCACTGCCGGGCCCTAGTATAGAGTGGCTGGCTAACCACAGCCAATTATAAGTGCCGCACGCGCACTATATTACAGGCCTTACATTGGTGATTCTCAGTCAGCCTGTAGTGTCGGCTTCTTCTGCCAAATGTGGATCACACAAAAAAACCACCACACCTACATTTAAAACACATCCCAAACTTTTTTGTTTTTAACTTTAACGCTATATGTATGACGATCTATTTCAGATAGAGATATGGACGGAGACAGCCTTTACTTCGCGCACTAATGTGACGGGGATTAAAACCCATTCGCTGCCAGAACAGCTTAACCTCTTAGGCCGCGGGCGTGGTCCCGTGCTGAGCCGCCCTCACGCTCGGCAGTGAGCCCCTGCAGCCGCAATGAGAGCGGCTTTAGCAGGGGCTCGCGCAAGTCAATTTTAGTTTCGCCGCTCACGTGAGGCGGTTCGCCTAATGAGGGCGAGCCAGCTCCGTGACGTCACTTGCCCGCCCCCCGACGGCGGGCGAACTAAGGCCAGGGAAAGCACCCGCTTTCCCTCAGCACGCCTCAAGTCACTATGGACTTAGCCTTAGGCTGCGTCCACGCTGCCGCTGACCGCGCTTGGCGCCGTCAGCGCAATAAATGTAAGTCTGTCCGGCCGCGCTCACTCGCAGGCAGTGGCCGAGACAGATTAAATTGACTTTGAGGTGAGCTGAGGGGTCACATGACCTCCTCAGCCAATCAGGGCCAGTCAGTGTTTAGGCCACGCCCCACACCCCCCGCTTGCCGACAAAGTTGCCACAGCCCACCGCTCATGCTTGGAGAGTTGGTGACGTCACCACTCAAGCAGGAGCGCGGTACGGAGAACGCAGCAAAGTAGTTACAAAAACTGACAAATTCTCTTTAAAAAAAAGGGACGAAGGAAACTCCAGACTGATCTGTGAAAAGGAATACGGTGTTTCAACTGCAGACATCTAGATACAGCGCGTGGACATTAACCATGTTACATAAGGGCCTTCCCTGATAGCGAAGGGAAAAATAATCCCTTCGCTATGAAGAGCAGTATTATACAATTCCTGACTGGCCTCTGACCGCAAGAAGATTAAAGGTTTAGCCTGCGGCATTAGACAGCTACTACAACAAAGCCTGTGTTAAAGCGGCAATCCGCGCTGCTCGCTTTGGTTTAAACTTTTTGTCGCCACTTCCCTGAATCAGGGCGTCCCCCCCCCGGAGTGGATCCGTGCTCCTCCAGTGTCCAGTTACTCTCTGGCTCCTCAGCCACGGGCCCTTTGTTCCACTAACAATGGTCACAGTGTCCGTGTGGCCTTGCTCCGGCAGCCAATAGAGATGCAACGTCATATGGCGAGAACATTGCGACTTTCTAGACGGGACCCCCGCAGCCATATTTGTCTCGGGGGTTTTTTTAAGACACAAAACCCCTACATTTTGTCTCATTTTGGTGGGACTGCTGCTATGAAGTAAGGAGTCAGCAAACCATTTAAGGATGTCTGTCCAACGCGGACTCGCCAGGTTGCTGACGCTTTGTGAAAGATGAGAAATCCAACACAAAAGGAACAGCAAAAAAAGAAACAGAAACCGAAAATAGGGAGAACCCCCTGCCTCCACCCCCCACCCACTTATGAGTGGGAAGCTCCACTGCCACCAACAGATCAGGCTTTCAGGATATCCCTGCTTCAGCACAGGTGGCTCAATCTCTGAGCCATTGCGCTGAAGCAGGGATATCCTGAAAACCTGACCTGTTGGTGGCCCTTGAGGACTGGAGTTTCCCAGCCATGAGCTAGACAGTCCCACTTTAGACATGCAGTGAAGCTGCTTACCTGCGCTAAAGAAGATGTTAATCTCATTTGAATGGTGCCGATCGCTACTCTCACTAGGAAAGGTCTGCATGGTATACTAAACAAGGGCCACATTGCATCCGCAACTCCTGTGTGTTAATGTGTCTATGTGCCACGGTTATACAGCAGGATAATGCAAGATTCCTCACCACGGTGTGATGGAAAAGCAGCTCCCACGATTGATGTAGCTTCTGGTTCTGCAGCATGTCGACAAAGTCATGGAGAAAATATCCTGCAAGAGAGGAGCGCAACGTTGAGGGATTTCAGCTGGGAAGAGATATATATACACACGGAGAGACAGCATCTTTCCATGTGGTTCCTATGAGGGGCAAAGCTGCTTGTGTATCAAGAATGACAAATATGAGGGACACACACACACACACACACACACACACACACACACACTGGTCCATGTACCATTACACTTGATAGATATAGATATATATATATATATATATATTTTTTTAAAAGGTTTTTGTTAAACGTATGCTGCAAGAACAGAAAACGATATTTACAAGTTACTGAGCAGATGAGGTTGGGGGGGGGGGAGCACGTCTATCAAGTTCAACCTATATTCAATTTAGATGACAGATACTTTAACCTATATTTGTATTTTACAGTATTTTGATCAAGAGGAGGGCATAAGAAGAAAAGTGACAAAGTCCATTGATATATATATATATAAAAATAAAAAAAAAGTGCCACTTGGCACATCCAATAATATTTGCAAATCCGGATGAGTTATCCAAGTGGTGTTGGGATTCTATAAGTGCTGGGCTGATAGAGCGGCTCAGTGAGTAAAGACACTGACTGATAATGAATTTGCATCACGAGGAACCTCGTTCAATTCCCAGTGTCAGCTCCCGCTGACCTTGGGCAAGTCACTTTATCTCCCTGTGCCTCATGCACCGACAAAATAGATTGTGAGCTCTGCGGGGCAGGGACGGGTGCCTGCACAAATTCTATGTAAAGCACTGTGTATACTGTCAGTATCATAATCATAAATGTGCAACAAATTGAAAGCACTGGGCACATCCTACCCTATGGACATACAATGTGTCTATTCATGAAACACACATTCACTGTATTTTACAAAAGATCATATCTGCCCTAAAAGCGGCTCGTTCCTGCACACACATCTCATGTGATGAGCACTGCGGAGAGGACACTTCTGCAGTGTCCAAATCTGGTGTCTGTAAGTGCAAGGGAGAGATGTCCCGATGCAGGAGAACAGGCGGAGTACTGTGGGATGACATAAAAAGGGGAGGAGGGAGTGAAAGAACGCTCATGAAGGACACTGATCAGGAGTTGCCAATAGCAGGAGCAGATAAGTGCATCTTTGTACCTTAAATACAGTATGACCTCTTCAGAAAGGGAGCCTTTTACAGCAGATAACTAGCCTTTAATTCTGTTTCCTAACGTTTTTTTTTTTTTTTTAACTTCATTTTTTTTTTTATTTAAAAGGACTTGGAGCCTGTAGCAGTGGTTACATGGCAACTCCTGTTGCATAATCTCACTTTATCCTCTCCACCCTACAGCACAGAGCTGTTTTCTATACAGACTTCACAGAATCTTATCTGAGAAAAAGGTCAACTTCATATTCTATAAGGTTGAGGTCTATGAATGACACTAAGTGAGAGGCTCTTAGCAGCCCAATTCATTTAGGGTTTGAGCTTTTTTTTTTTTTAGGAATAAAATACCAGTTTAAAAAAAACAAACTCTGATCTGGGGGGGGGAAACTAGAGAAGTGAAAACAGATCTGACTGTACAGCATTGTGAGGAAATCGTTAAATAACCAAACAAAGAAACATGCAGGAGGGACTGCAACTTTAATTCGCTGCTCGAGGGGCCTGCAACCTATTGTTAAGCAACAACCTGTAATTCCTGCACCAAGAAACAGTAATGTAGAAGTCATGCGTTTCTCTGCCACATTTTGCAGCAGAGAACACTTTAGTGCTGCACCGGAAAACCATTTGACACACACACACACACACACACACACACACACACACACACACACACACACACACACACACACACACACACACACACACACACACACACACACACACACACACACACACACGCTGCCAGATGGGCCAGCAACTCATTGCAATATATGGTTGGCCCTTCTGGCTGCCAAAGAGTTGCAGAAGAGGAAGCTGGCTGCAGCCCTGGACCATACTCACCTATAGACACAGCGATGAGGCTGTGTGAGAAGTGGGAGTGCGTGGAGATGAGATCCTCTGCCATCTCAGGGTGCAGGTAAAAGCTGCAATATGAAGGGGCAAGTTGATACAGAACCAGGCTGTCATGTACTGTATATAATAAAAAAGGTGTTGCTGTACATTTAAGGCAGTGGTGCTCAACCCAGTCCCCAGGATCCCCCAACAGGTCAGGTTTTAAGGATATCCCTGCTACACCAAAAGGTGGCTCAATCTTCAACTGCACCACTGTGCTGAAGCTGGGATATCCAGAAAACATGACCTGTTGGTTGGGGGGGGGGGAGATCTTGGGGGCTGGGTTGAGCACCCCTGCATTAAGGACGGATCTCAGCAAGGAAGGAGTGCTCTGCCGAGAGGAGCTCACAGTCAAAGGTTTATATAGCACATGTCCTCTATTACTCCATCTGTAGTGTCCCGAGACACCTCTCTCCCTGGCAGCAGGGCCACAAATGATACTCTAAAAAAAGTAGTTTCCCATTGCATTCATAGCACCAGGGGGAGTGTGTCCCCCTTCTCTGTCCCATCACACAGCAGGAACCCTGTGCCCCCATCTCTCCCCCATCACACAGCCGGGACCCTGTCCCCCTTCTCTGTCCCATCACACAGCCGGGACCCTGTCCCCCTTCTCTGTCCCATCACACAGCCGAAACCCTGTGCCCCCATCTCTCTCCCATCACACAGCAGGAACCCTGTGCCCCCATCTCTCTCCCATCACACAGCAGGAACCCTGTGCCCCCATCTCTCTCCCATCACACAGCCGGAACCCTGTGCCCCCATCTCTCTCCCATCACACAGCCGGAACCCTGTGCCCCCATCTCTCTCCCATCACACAGCAGGAACCCTGTGCCCCCATCTCTCTCCCATCACACAGCAGGAACCCTGTGCCCCCATTTCTTTCCCATCACACAGCAGGAACCATGTGCCCCCATCTCTCTCCCATCACACAGCAGGAACCCTGTGCCCCCATCTCTATCCCATCACATAGCCGGGACCCTGTCCCCCCATCTCTCCCATCACACAGCAGGAACCCTGTGCCCCCATCTCTCCCATATCCCATAGCAGGAACCCTGTGCCCCCATCTCTATCCCATCCCATAGCCGGGACCCTGTCCCCCCCATCTCTCTCCCATCACACAGCAGGAACCCTGTGCCCCCATCTCTCTCCCATCACACAGCAGGAACCCTGTGCCCCCATCTCTATCCCATCCCATAGCCGGGACCCTGTCCCCCCCATCTCTCTCCCATCACACAGCAGGAACCCTGTGCCCCCATCTCTATCCCATCACACAGCAGGAACCCTGTGCCCCCATCTCTATCCCATCACACAGCAGGAACCCTGTGCCCCCATCTCTCTCCCATCCCACAGCAGGAACTCTGTGCCCCCATCTCTCTCCCATCACACAGCAGGGACCCTGTCCCCCCATCTCTCCCATCACATAGTCGGGACCCTGTCCCCCCATCTCTCCCATCACACAGCCGGGACCCTGTCCCCCCATCTCTCCCATCACACAGCCGGGACCCTGTCCCCCCATCTCTCCCATCACATAGCCGGGACTCTGTCCCCCCATCTCTCCCATCACATAGCCGGGACCCTGTCCCCCCATCTCTCCCATCACACAGCAGGTACTGTGCCCCCCCTCCCTGAAGCCCGTTTCTCACCCGAGCAGCGCCCAGCTCCCGGTGAGCAAGCTGTGTATAAAGGACGTCCAGATGTTCCTCCATTTCCAGGGGTTGCGCTGCGCGGAGCTCGGGGCGCGGATCACCCTCGGCAGCTCCCCGTTCAAGAGGCGGAAACCCGTAAAGGAGACAGCGGTGACCAGCACCCCGGGGTTCAGCAGCTCCATGCTGGAGGAGGGAGAGTGGCTTCCTTATGCAAGAGGATATCGGCGGTGAGGCGCCTTGTACTGAGGCTCAAAGCATGCAATGCCGACAGGCGGAGTACAGAGGACTGTCACCCGATAGGGAACAGTATAAAGGGGGCGGGGATGGGCACCAGATGACAGATCTTGGTATATGGTAAAATGGGGTGGGGGCACGCCTTAGGTATCGGATTAGTGATGGGTGTGAGCCCTGCACCGGGGCGTAGGCGGAGTATGGAAGAGCAGCTATGCAGCTCACAGGGCGCGGTATAGCCGGGCATCTGTGGGCGATGTAAGCCGGCTCTGCATTCCGATGGATTCTCCGCATTCTATTTTCGAACGTTGTGTAACTTTTTTTTTCTCGATGGAACCAAACAAACAACCCGGTCCGCGCCCTCTCATTGGTCGCCCACTCCCGCCCATTCCATTTCCATCTCCATGGCGACCGCGCCCCTCCCAAGCAAGGGAGCGCCTCTCCATAGAAATACTGAGGAAGGGGTGTGGGAAGCACGGGGGGGGGGGGGGGAGAGGGGGGTCTCTGGACTACAACTCCCAGCGTGCTCCGCGGCACTGACGGGAGGTGGCTGCAGGGCTCCAGCGGTTGTAGTTCAAGGACCAGGCACCTGGCAGTCACACCATTGAGCATCTTATGTAGGCACAGTTATACAATTATAGGTCACGTGGGTTGGCAGGTTATATCACACCTTCCTGTTGCATAAAAGCTACATAATAGAATAAACATTGGACTGCGGTGCATGCTGCACTGCAAAACAATACCGTATGTTTGGTGAGTGAACAACTATTAACTAGTGCTGCTCCCTTGTCAGTGTCATGAATTATTAGTCATGGCTAGCATGATGGAAGTAACATGAACGGAGTGTTTTTCAAGCCTCAAATCTGGACTTTGGACTAACACACAAAGAGCAGCAGCGGCTCTGAGCATCACCCAGTTGAATGCAAATCCCTGCTTGAAACTCACAGCCCACACTTGAAAATGTGTATCCTCAAGAATGGAGGTTTATCTACCCTAAACGCTGTGTTGTAGTCTCTACACCAGGCCTGCACAACTTGTCAAGTGAGAAGGGTCGAACTGCTCCAAGGGATACAGATTCGGGCCGTACGGGTAAAATCATCATCATCATCTCTCCCCCTGCACCTCATCATCACCCTCATATCTCCACCACCGCTCAATCTCTCCAAGCACCCCTCATCATCCTCATATCTGCCCCAGCAACCCTCATCCTGATATATATATCCCCAGCACCCCTCATCAACATCCTCATATCTCCCCCAGCACCCCTCATCCTCATATTCCCCCAGCACCCCTCATCTTCATCCTCATATCTCCCCCAGGACTCCTCATCTTCATATATCTCCCCCTGCACCCCTCATTAGCAACGTTTGCGACTCCCCATCCTTCACACCCCCATCTCTCCCCCTCACCCATACACAATACTCACCCTCCACATCACACACACAATACTCACCCTCCACATCACACACACAATACTCACCCTCCACATCACACACACAATACTCACCCTCCACATCACACACACACAATACTCACCCTCCACATCATACACACACACACAATACTCACCCTCCACATCACACACACACACCCTCCACATCACACACACACACACACACACACACACACACACACACACACCTCACCCTCCACATCACACACACAATACTCACCCTCCACATCACACACACACACACACACACACACACACACACACACACACACACACACACACACACACACAATACTCACCCTACACACACACACACACACACACACACACACACACACACACACACACAATACTCACCCTCCACATCACACACACACACAATACTCACCCTCCACATCACACACACACACAATACTCACCCTCCAAATCACACACACACACACACGCACACACACAAATACTCACCCTCCACAACACACACACACACACACACACACACACACACACACACACACACACACACAATACTCACCCTCCACATCACACACACACACACACACACACACAATACTCACCCTCCACATCACAAACACAATACTCACCCTCCACATCACACACACAATACTCACCCTCCACATCACACACACAATACTCACCCTCCACATCACACACAATCCCCCCCCCTGCAGACCACACACATTCCACCCCCTTGCACCTCACATCACCCCCCTGCAACTCACATCCCCCCTGCACCTCACCTCACATCACCCCCCTGCACCTCACCCCCCTGCACCTCACATAACCCCCCTGCACATCATCCCCCTGCACCTCACCCCCCTGCACCTCACATCACCCCCCTGCACCTCACATCACCCCCCTGCACCTCACATCACCCCCCTGCACCTCACCCCCTGCACCTCACATCACCCCCTGCACCACCCCTCACCCCCTGCACCTCCTCACCTCCCCTCACCCCCCTGCACCTCCTCACCTCCCCTGCACCTCCCCTCATCCCCCTGCACCTCCTCACCTCCCCTCACCCCCCTGCACCTCCCCTCACCCCCCTGCACCTCAGATCACGGCGGAGAGCAGGCAGGACTGCGCGCGCTCGCAAGCAGTGGGCACTGGAAGTGCCGCACTGCTAGAGCGGGCATTCTTGAGAGCGGGCTGAGCTCGGCTCGGGGGGAGTTCGGGCTCGGGGGAGAGAGCGCGGAATCGGGGGAGGGAGGAGTGGGAAAGCTGCTGCCGCAGGCCGCACAGTGAGTGCCGGCGGGCCGCATGTTGTGCAGGCCTGCTCTACACATTCAAGTATGTGAAATAAAGAGCAGAACACGCGATTTTGGAGACAAATCCTGTTACAGGATTATAGGACGTGCAAATAGATTTTGCACCAGGATTAAGAAAATGGTGACTAGATAAATATCCATAAGAAAAAGTCCAGAGTGTGCCTGTTCCCTGATATCTTTGCAGTATCTAAACTGTCCTAGAAAGATAAAAAGTTGGAACTGATCTTTGCATCATCAGTAGGGTTGCCAGGTGTCAAGTATTGAACCTGGCAACCCTGCAATTTGGACAATGTCTAGTAAAAAGAGGTAATACTGGACATGTATGTGTCCGGTATTACCTCCCTGGACATAGTTACCTGACCGGCTTACGGGGGGCAGGGGGAGCTGCAGGATTTCCCTGAGCTGGGCTATTGCTATAAGACTGGGCAGCTTCCTAAAACCTGACTGGCTGATGCTGGGTAATGCAGCCAATCAGGAGGAGGTGTTAGGAGCCTGCAGGTGGGGCCACCGAAGAGAGGAGGAAACATCATGGCGTGGCGAGAGGGTAAAAAAGTGAAGGTTATGTTATAATTGGATTAGAAAACCAACAGCAATGTATTGGTTTAAAAAATTAAATGTAGGTTTGTAAATAAAAAATAAAAAAAAATTAACTTTGGGGATGCATGCCGCCAACCAATTACTACAGATCAGTTTACACTAAAATAAAAACATCAATGCCTAGAAAATGAACAATTACCCTTAAATACATCATGATGCTGTGACTATATCCTGGAGAAGAGTTTAGTCCCATACCTTTGAATGGAGTTGAACGCTTCCCCAGCACGGGCAAGACTGCTACACAGCATAGTGGAATAGGGGCCTGTGGCCCAGAACAACACATAGGTGCTAAGCTGTAGCATTGCTTTACTCCCATTCATACAGAGGGGAAGATGGCTGTACCAGTGTAAGGATCCGTGAATCTCGCTACCCTCGGCGCGCTTCCTGCTTACATCAGCTCACTATCGGGTGCTCCGCTTCCCCCGCGGCGCGTCACCTGGGCCATCTACCAGTCGCCGGTCTACGGGCGTGCGCGAGAATTAATGCAGACTCCTCTGGTCCCGCCTCCGGATTGCACCCGTGCTGGGGCATCGGTAGCGCCACGTGCGCTCGGGATGCGCGCAGGTACCGCATCACCAATACCCGTCGGTAAACCTTCCCACACCTGTCTCCTGCACCTCTTCAGCCAATCAGAGTAGGCGCTCCTGACGCGCCCCCTCTCGCCTTGTCCTTCATTGGTCCCAGTATGCCTTATATGCTCAGCCGTTCCACCGGTTCATCGGCTGAGCATAAACCTTCCTACGTGCGATGTGGTCACTGCTGTCGTGCCTCCACAGTCTTGTCGGGCTTGCTCGTCTTTGCTCCTGACCTTAGCTATTCCTCCGGACTCCGCTCTTCTGTTCACCTGACCTCGGCTACCTACGACGATCCGCACCTCTCCATCCCGACCTCTGTAAAGTACCTCGACGATCGGCTCCTCTCCAATACTGACTTCGGCAAAGTACCATGATGATCCGCCTCTCTCCAATCCAGACCACGGCTAAGTACCGCCTACGATCCGCTACTCTCCAACACCGACCTCGGCAAGTATTACTGACCTTCCAGACCTCTCCTACCCCGACCCGGCTACCTCGACCAATCTACACTCCAGACGCGCTCACGCGGCTGTGGGTTGGTGTAATATCAAATCTCCACTTCGGCCTCGCGGTCACGCTTTGTTTGTGGTGAGCACTCCGTTACAACCAGAGACTGGTCTGACAGCCAGGGTTGCCACCACTCTGGGTTTGACCCGGAAAACGACGGGTTTGGGGCACTTACCTCCGGGCTATGGGTTTAGCCTGTTAATCGCCGGGTGGCGGAAGGGTTCGGCAGCGTCTCCGGCATCCTCCGACATTCTTTTGCAACTCGTGAACATGGCAGCGCGGCATCAAATGATGCCGCGTTGCCATGACAATGGTATGCTACGTGACGTCATGATGCTATGCGGCGCATCCTGTTGTCATGGCAGTGCAGCCATGTTCATAGGAGTTTTAGGGGGAGATGCAGGAGGAGGCTGGGAGACGCCGCCACCCTTTTTTTCCCTTCGGGTTGGCCTTCAGTAGAAGGTGGCAACCCTACCGACAGCTCTGTGCGGGGAATAAAAGATGTACTAAGGGAATCTTCATCCAGAGTTTTGAATGGCTCCAGCTGAGATTTGAGAGGAAGACCCCGAGACTCAGGATGGTGACATGCTGCCTAGTGATCATTATAAGCAAAAAAAACCAATGATGTTATATATAAATGTCCTTTTTGTATAACAATGCATGTCTTATTTATCGTTTTGATTTGAGTATAAAAGATACAGAGATGATTATTGTACTGTAGTAGGGGGAGCATACAGGAGTATCCAAGGCAGTTGGAACGCCCGACAGCTAAGTGTTGACACCTGCCTCTTAAAGGCAAGGTGATTAACGAGCACATCTGAAGCCTGTCAGAAAGGCCTGTAAAAAGCCATGGCTGCTAGAGCCTACTGTCTGCTCCTGGGAGGAGAAAGCTGTGTGACTGACTCACGGTATTTTTTAAAGTTGTATGATGCTGTTGGCTGAATAAAGCTTTTGTTTTACCAAACCCAGGTCTCCTGGATTTACCTCTGCTTGCATCACCTACACGTACCTCTATTCTTCATTTATTTTGAATCCTTCATTAAATAATTCCTCCCAAGTTGTATCTCACCGGGTGTGGAATAGAAGGGATAGGAAAAAAAAACACTAATCCCAGTGGTCTCTACTCCCTCCGGTATAAAGCTCAGGTGATACATGCTGGTGTCTATGTTCAGTGGAATAATATTGCTCTTAATATGTACAAGAAAAGCAGTAGGCACACAAAAACTCAAACAAAGCACAGATGCTTATCCCATAAAAATCATGTAGAGATAATTACCAGAGGGGTGTCCTGATAATAAGAGACAGCACACTGTAGGTAAAGCCAAAACAAAGTCTGTATTGTAGACAAGAGAGGCACTATAACAAACGTTTTGGTCACCGTAACAGGACCTTCCTCAGGGTCATGCCTCTGGTAATTATTATCTCTCAATATGTAGAGAAGCTGAATAGCCTTGTTTTTTAAAAAGTAGGTACTTGCTCGTGGCTCTGTATTAATTTCTTCCTTCCAAGAGACGTAGCAGGGGACCTCCAATGTGCAAGCAGCACGTGTCTTCAAATGTAGGAGATAATCAAAGGCAGGGCACCCCAAAATAAATCTGGCTGAAGATGCTGTTGCAAATGAACAATGTATTAAGCCGTGTAAAAAGGCGGCTAGTGGACCTCCAACGCGTTTCACACCTGACAGGTGCTTTATCAATGAGTAAACACTCCTTGACAAAGCAGCCCGTTGGGTGCGAAAAACGTTGGGAGGTCCACTAGCCTCCTTTTTACACGGCATAATACATTTTATTATATATGCAACAGCATGATTAGCCCGATTTGTTTTGTGCTGCATCGCCTTACTTTGGTCATAATCTCCTCCTGCCAAGTGATCATGCATTGAAAAAAGTCTCATTGATCAGGTCTGCTCATCTGCTTTTCCACTTGTTCTTTCCTCGCCTGCTTTTCTATGGTTTTTCTCGTCCCCCCTGGGGAGAACCCAAAAATGAGAGGAATGTGGGGGTCATGCTGTGCATTTACACTTTTATATTCTCCTGGATTTGCAGAAATTCATTTTGTTTTCATTATTTGGTAATTTAATTACACTGTTCATTTAGGAGACTTTTGAGCTAAGAAGTGGCGTGAGTGCAATATTGCTTGAACTTTTGTTTATGCCCACTTTATTTTTTTTAAATATAGGCTTCCTGTTACTTTGGGACTTGTTTGTTTTGAATTGCTCTGTGCCAGCATCTTCTTAATTGCATTCAAATTACCAAAAGTGGGTGTGTGTTTTATGTACATGTGAAGATCCTTCTCCAGTGCAACAAAAAAGAGCATTTTACAGTGAAGGTGAGGTATGCTTTCTCTCTTGTTCAAATACTGTAGGAGTTTGGACCACATGTTATCGCTAATAGCGAAGTGGTTAGCTGGGCCAAGAAGCACAAATCATGCTTGATCAGAATGATGAATCAAAAACAGGGCAAACTTGAGAAACAATGCAAAAGCAATAGAGCAGGCTTTGGATATTGATATATGAAGCTCTAAATGTGCTTTAGCCTCAGGGAAAGCTTGGAAGATTGAAAGATAGGTTTGAAAGACTTAATTTTTAAGAAGCTCTTTCATCAGGAAGGATTAAAAAGTATTAAAATACTAGAGCTCACGGGCACTTGGATGCAAAAGAGATGTACTAAATAATTTGGATGCCAACGTGTTTTTAAAAGAACCCTCATTATGTGAGGAACAGCAGTTGTGTGCAAGATGAGGAGCGCAAGGCAAAGATGCTTTATACAGATAAATTCAGTAGTACTGGCGTATAGGTGTACAGCGTGCTTGAAAACAGTGCCCCAAGCACAGTTTAGTTATTAATTTTATCAGCTCAGTACAGTGATAAGCAGCATTTCCAGAATGCATTCAATTAAGGAAATGTGGATTAAAGAAAGAAGAGAGAATTCAGGGTGCATTTAAGGGGATGTAAAACAAAGGGAAATCAGGACACCTCACGGCACTTGGGGGCATCCGACAGCTCATTCTATGACATGAGCCACAAGCCGCCTAATGAAATAACACTGCTTGATAAATATGGGTCAATGCTTGATAAATATGGGTCAATATGTGAATGAGATGTAGTAGCCAGTAGTGGGAAAAGGGGCAGAGAACAACCAGGTGTTTTTCTTTTTTTTTTAAACATTGAAAACTACCTGCATGTGGCTTCCTAAGTGGTCACTGGTACCACTTGGGAGCCGAGCTGTAAAAGGTTTGAAGCCACCAGACACAGTCAAGAGCCGAGTGACAGGGGAAGGAGTCTGTACTTAGCAGAACAGCTGAAAACAGAGCAAAGTCACTTAAAAGAAGTAGTGGTACGGTCTATACCTTACCGGAAACAAAATTGTACATTTACAGTATTTAACAGTGGAAATGCTGTTTAAACCACTTTACAAATATTTATACAAAAAAAATTAAAAACATGTTTACAAAGGGAGTGAGGCTTCCTAAGAAACCAATTTATCTGTACAACAGAAAAAGTGAGGATGATCATAAAAAATAAATAAAATAAAAAAGTAGTGGTACTTTGTATCCCTAGTATCATGACACTTTGACCACTGTCGAACTGTTAAATTATTTAATCCCAAATTGTATCTAATCGGGCACAATTCAGGAACGCTATTTTCAGATAAGGAGTGAGTTTCAATCCAGTTTGAAAACCAATAAAGCTCCTTGTGCCCCTGTGCAACTCTATTTACTTGTGCTCTGTGCCTCAGACACCAAAATAAAAATCAACTAAACTACAGTATAAAGGGCAGGAATTTACAGCTGCCCAGTTCTCTGCATAGTGCTGTATATTGCCAACTCTACTGAAAAATCTATATTATTTTGAGTTATGTACATCTGCAAACTGGCAGCAGCGCCTTCTGTACAAGGCCACACAGTTGCTCCTGGCAATCTTTGAGAACCACCTGCAGAAAGGTCAGGATACGACCTGAAACTTTGAAGCTGCTTCTGCTATTTGTGCCCAAGCTGTCTTTTTTGTTGTTGTTTCCTCTCACCCACCCCCCTTTAATATGTGCATCAATACAATCCACACAATGATAAGTAATTAGCTAAGTTGCGGATCGATCCGTTCTGTGATCGATCGGCGAAGATTCGGCTCGGGGGTTCACTAAATGGCTGTCGGTGAAGCAGAAGAGGACCAAAGATGCAAAGTTCTGTGGGGAAGATCATGTGACCAGGCAGTCACTCGATACAATTGGTGCACTGCTAGAAAGAGGGCAGGGCTCAAAAAGGGGAGCGCTTGTTTCAGAAGAGCAAGGGGATGTGACTTTGTAAATGGTTGCTATAGGAACAAAAATGCTTGTTGCATTAAAAAAAATTAAATGCTACAAGTATTTTCTCATATTACAGAACTGATTTATTTAAAAAAAAATAACGTAGCATATTGCTTGGTCTGCAGCTTTAAAACTGCTATGAATTTGACTGCAAGAAGGTTGTAAGTAGTGTCCACTGCTTTTTAAATGCAATGTGTTGGCCAACACCAGTTTTTTTGTCCCAGACTTCTCTCCATTTCCTCTTTTTTTTTTTTTTTACTCCAATCTTTAAACTTTTTTAGTAGTGTAAAAAAAAATAAAAAAATTGTGAAATCCCTGGGCTGAGCTCATGCTGTTTAATCCCTGGTAAAAGACGTATATCTTAAGACACTACGGGATTAAGCAACACATTGCTATCCTAACCCATGTGGTTCTCCAACTGTGGTCATTGAGGATTTGTCACAGAGAAATATAATTCATGTAAGATTAGCAACACTTGTAAATCTCAGAGAATAAGTATGCGGCAGAATCCTATTCACATTACAGGTTTGTGATACACACACGCACACACACACGCGCGCGCACACACACACACACACACACACACACACACACACACACACACACACACACACACACACACACATTCAAAAACAGCTAATTGTAGATGCTGCACATGGTATAATAAATAGAAAATGAAGAGGAGAGAGAGTATTCCCAGCAGCGCGCTCTTTGACGAAATAGTAATTTATTAAACATGAAATAGTCACAAGAAAAAATAGAAATGAAATCATAAGCATGATGAGCAATACTAAAAACAATTGTGTGTAAAAGTATGTAATATCTACACATGGCAAAGTGACCAATATAAAAAAACACACCTTGGTGAAAAACAACAATCACTAGTATTGGCTAAATACGTTAGTATATAATGTAGTTTGTCTACAGCCTATAACTCTGGGGTATTATCCCAATATAACGTGCTGATACAGAGAATCATCATACACACCATATATACAAAATTCTAATGGTTTGCAAACCAGGGAAACAAGTTCCCTCTAACCCCTGAATACTCTAAAAAAAAAAAGCCCAATCGCATGTTATGTCTGCTTAATGGCCCTAAATGCCATCATATACATGTGAGTACAGAAGAGGTAATTGCAAAAAAAAGGGCACTGATCAGCAGTAATGGCATAGCAGTATGCAGACAAAAATAAAGGCCAAAAAATAGCTAGTGAAGCCAATATTTAGCGTGGAAAGAAGAGGTATCCCAATTATGAAATCGTCCCACGCTAGTCCAGAGACATGCTCCTTAAATAAATGTCAAAGTATCAAAGCTCAGACCGGGGTGCCAGTGGACATTGTGACGATGTTCCTGGCGCGCTCCTTAGGGTGACCAGGTGTCCCGTTTTAGCCGGGACAGTCCCGTTTTTTTAATGACTGTCCCGGCTGCCCTGCATTTTTTTAAATGTCCCGTTTTTTTGTGCTGTTCCGGATTTGGCCATCAGAGCAGGGGGGGGGGGGGGCAGCAGAGAGCACAGAATGCAAGCAGAGAGGAGGCCGGTCTGACAGCAGAGGGTGGGGGCGGGGCTAGCTGCAGAGGGTGGGGGCGGAGTTAGTGACAGCGGAGCCTCAGCAGTGAGAGCCGGAAGTGAGGTGCCTGCTGCCAGTCAAGGTGGCTTCCCCCCCATGCTCCACAGTGACAGGTAGGACACAGAGAGAGAGAGAGAGTGTGTGTGTGTGAATGTGTGAATGTGTGAATGTCAGTGTGAGTGGCTCTGTGTGTGTCACTGGTTCTGTGTCTGTGTGTCACTGGCTCTGTGTGTGTCACTGGCTGTGTGTGTGTGTGTGTGTGTGTGTGTGGGTCAGTGGCTCTGTGTGTGTGTGTGGGGGGGAGGGGTCAGTGGCTCTGTGTGTGTGTGGGGGGGGGGGGGGGTCAGTGGCTCTGTTTGTGTGTGTGTGTGTGTGTGTGAGTCAGTGGCTCTGTGTGTGTGTGTGTGTGGGTCAGTGGCTCTGTGTGTGCTTGTGGGTCAGTGGCTCTGTGTGTGTGTGTGTGTGGGTGGGGGTCGGTGGCTCTGTGTGTGTGTGTGTGTGGAGGGGGTCTGTGGCTCTGTGTGTGTGGGTCAGTGGCTATGTGTGTGTGGGTCAGTGGCTATGTGTGTGTGTGGGGGTCAGTGGCTCTGTGTGTGTGTGTGTGTGTGTGTGTGTGTGTGTGTGTGTGTGTGTGTGTGTGGGTCAGTGGCTTTGTGTGTGTGTGGGTCAGTGGCTTTGTGTGTGTGTGGGGGTCAGTGGCTCTGTGTGTGTGTGTCAGTGGCTGTGTGTGTGTGTGTGTGTGTGTGAGTGGCTCTGTGTGTGTGTGTGTCAGTGGCTCTGTGTGTGTGTCAGTGGCTCTGTGTGTGTGTGTCAGTGGCTCTGTGTGTGTGTCAGTGGCTCTGTGTGTGTGTGTGTCAGTGGGTCAGTGGCTGTGTGGGTGTGTGGGTCAGTGGCTTGGTGTGTGGGTCAGTGGCTCTGTGTGTGGGTCAGTGGCTCTGTGTGGGTCAGTGACTCTGTGTGCGTGTGTGTCAGTGTGTGGGTGTTATGGGCCAATGGCTCTGTGTGTGTGGGTCAGTGGCTCCGTGTGTGGGTGTGTGAGTTAGTGGCTCCATGTGTGTGGGTCAGTGGCTCCGTGTGTGGGTCAGTGGCTCCGTGTGTGGGGGGGGGGGGCAGTGGCTCTGTGTGTGTGGGTGTGTGGGTCAGTGGCCCTGTGTGTGTGGGTCAGTGGCCCTGTGTGTGTGGGTCAGTGGCCCTGTGTGTGTGGGTCAGTGGCTCTGTGTGTGTTGGTCAGTGGCTCCGTGTGTGTGGGTGTGTGGGTCAGGGGCTCCGTGTGTGTGGGTGTGTGGGTCAGTGGCTCTGTGTGGGTGTTATGGGTCAGTGGCTCTGTGTGTGTGGGTCAGTGGCTCCGTGTGTGGGTCAGTGGCTCTGTGCGTAGGTCAGTGACTCTGTGTGAGTGGCTCTGTGTGGGTCAGTGGGTGTGGGTCAGTGGCTCTGTGTGAGTGGCTCTGTGTGGGTCAGTGGGTGTGGGTCAGTGGCTCTGTGTGTGGGTCAGTGGATCTGTGTGTGGGTCAGATCTATTTATTATATATTTATTTATCTTGCCTTTGGCTGTAACCTCCCCTCCAAATTCCGTCAACATGGCTGCGCAACATCACGTAATGCCCATTGCCATAAGAACGAGCCGCTCCGTGACGTCACGCGACATCAAGTTGACATGACAACGGGACGCATTATGGCGCCGAGGCATCTCGTGATGCCACATTGTCATGGCAACATGTCACCGCCTGACGTCAGTGTCTCGTTGTCATGGCAACGGGGTGCGTAATGTGATGTAATTTGTTTTATAAATAATTTTTTAATGTGTCCCGGTTTTTCATTTTGAAAATCTGGTCACCCTAGCGCTCCTGTATCCGGGTAGTATACACCCACACTGACTGAGTCAACTGGGACAGTCCCTGAATTTGCCCCCCCCCCCCCCCAATGGATTCTTTTTCCTTCACCTCCCTGATTTAGTGCACTTTATTTAGTTTTACAGTAAACTATAACCTCATTTCTGTACATTTTTTATTTGTACCAGTTGTCTTTTCACATTGGGTAAAACCAAGGAGTTTCCTGTTCCACCGATAAGCCGGCCAACCAGTTTCTACCGGTGTAAAATAAACTGATCCGCAGCTAATTTTCCTAATCGGCTCAGCATAAATACCTTTTGATTGTGTCGTCATCCCCTTGGAGGTTGAGTGTGCTTGTTGTGAGACAGAACAACAAGTGTTTGTGAGAACATTGCTGTTGCAGGGACAACGCAACGACATGTGAGTGGTATGAGTATAGGCTTGTGATTTCAGCCAGCAAAAACATGGAACAAAAAAACCCAGAGCTTTTATTCAGCATATAAAGTGTTAATAAAAACATAAGTCCTTTGTAAAGGCTTCGCCTTTTCCCCACAAGGGTTTCTCAAGTCCATGTCACAGCAGAGCAAGAGTTTCACTATAAACAGACCTTATTGCCGCTTTCTCCCTTCAGCATTTCATCGTGTCTTTCTCTGGTTCAGTCAGGAAGAGTCTTGCACAAGTCAAGAGTCTGTGTATTTCAAAACCCCTTAACGAGGCAGCTGGGACCTGGTTAATTAACCCAGCCTTTTCAAAGCTGTGATTAACCAAGTCACTGCCGGACTGCAGACTCGCTGGGTCCATGGTCATTTCAGCCTTGCGGAGGCTGAGGGAAAGCGGGTGCTTTTCCTGGCCATGGTACGCGCGCCGTCCGGGGGCGGGTCTATGGGCAGGCGTGTGACGTCACGGAGCTGGTTCGTCCTCATTGGGCGAACCGCTCACGTGACCGGCCTGTCGCGCCAAGAAATCAGTTTCAACTGATTTCTTGCGCAACGCGCGCCCCCTCCCGGACGCCGCATAGACGCGAACACTGCCTTAAGGCAGTCTGTTTGCTCAGCGTGCGGACGCGTCGACGCGGTCTGCCATACCCTGGACGCAGCCTTATACATAGGTCTCCCAGGCATACTGAATTCACCCTGTCACAATTGCACATAAACTTGTTTGGAGTTTATGACGTAATGAGATAGCAGAAGGGAAATTGTGGAACTATTTCCTATGTATTCATCCTCTGCACAGTTATGTTACTTATAAGCCCCTTCTGTCATTACATCTTGTTGATGACCCCCTGGCATCAGAATAAAAATGTCAAGTCCTATGGTACAAAGAACACGATACAGGTATGGTGATTATTTTTTAATTACATGATTCAATCAATAAATGTAAATATTCTGAATTATGCTTATTTTTTTTTTTTTTAATGTTTCACTGATAGTTGCCTAATATCTATTGGGTCCCTTGTTTCAGTGAACCTGCTTTACACTAGTGCATATCCCCTCTGGTAAGGCTTGTGACCCGGGGCCACTGTACTTTGCCTACACGTTATGATGTGTTAGTACTGTATTCTTTCTGTGGTGGCTTGTGACTTAAGGGGGGGAAAAAAACCCAAGATCCAAATAAAACTTGGCTTTTTCTCATCGTTGATAATTCCTTGTCGAACGGACAGTTTGTCAAATTCAATGTAAGTGTTCTCCCTGAATCTTTGCCAAACTGTTTTTAATTTGATTCTTCATGGCTATGTATGTTAAGAATGACTGAACAAAGTGCCAGGAAAGGGGAAATCTGATCATTGATGTGGTCATTGTGTGCCCGTGTAAATTAGTAGAGTTAAGCTGTGTCCATGCAGTGTAAAAACCTCTCCCGTTCAGTTGCTTCGTAACCTTTCTTTTAGGTGGTATAAAGTGCGGTGTAATTTATCCAACAATAAGTTCAACTCTAGGCATTAAGAAACTGTTTGGCTGTAGGTGTGAGATCTAATTTGGCGATTTTACAGGCGGCGTGCAGGAGTTACAATAGTTTCTGAGCTGGCTAACAGTAAACAAGTAGAAGGGCTTCCGAGGGTTGTCTGAGATACTATCCGTCCTACTGGTAGGATGCAACCGACTACAGCGTCAGACAAAGTAGGCACGTACAAGGCAGTATATTTTGGTATAAACAGCAGGAGTCATTTTCTGATGTGTGCATAACAATGCCCAGCATTTATTCTATGCACTGTATACCAGATGTAGAATAAACCTTTTGTTTTTGCATTCAGATGGGATCAACCGACTTCGCATAGTAAAGATACAGGGTCATTTTTACAAAGCAGTGCTAATCCAGAAGACACCAATTAAAGTTACTATGGCTCATAATCCATAAACTAGGGAAACAGCTTCACACTTTATTGCATAGAGGCCTAGGACTCTCCGTACATCCATGGAAAAGAAGAGACACTGAATCCATGTGCTGATATAAGTCCCCAATCTCCCATGTCAAACTAAAGCACAAGCTCAAACCTTTATGTTTTCCGGTAGGTGTTGAAGATCGGAAATGACAAAGTTGAGACATTAGGGGGTCTGGCATAACAACATAACAGCATTTAGGATGAAGCCATTTTGTGTGAATATTGCAATCCGCCATTTTGTCTTGTCTTTGTGAGTCTAATTTCTGTGTTTCATTTCTGTATAAACAAATGTGTGAAGCAGAGAAAGGAATGTTTTCGCTCTTATTGACTCTTCCTCATCCAATCAGCTTCAAATTGAAAGTGTAAACAGGCTAAAAGTTATGAGAACCCATGAGATAAGTTTAGATTCTTGCAGTAGAATTTATTCTCATAACATATTGCTAGGCGACAGAATAGGCACATCCCATTTAACCCCAGAATGGTTTCTAGCTGACAGGTAGTTATACAATATTGTTACGTATTACAAAATGACATCAACTTTAATATTGTTATGTATTACAAAATGAGGTAATGTTTAGTGACGTGCAAGCCCCCCATAAAGGGGTGTAGCTTTAGGATTTAGGGTATAAATATATGGCATATCGTGTTATTATTTAGAGAGCTTTTGTTTTGAAGCTATCTCCGTTGTGCACTTGACTTGAATAAATTCACGTGTTATTTTGTTTCAAAATAACCTCAGAATGTGTTTTTTTATTTACGCTTTCCACAGATGGCGCATTCCGAAGTAGGGACTCAATATCATCGGAATCGAGCACCCGGATGAATCACTCCTCCATCACTCAAATCTGAGCTCACATATGAATCAAGGTAAGGCTACCTGCATTTTTTAGACAAACAGCCTGATTAAATTGTTTTGAGTGGTGCGGGGAGCTGATTTTTGAACGGTGTCTTATCTGATGTGACGAGTAAGAATCCCTAGCAGTTTCACGTGAATTTATTATTCTCTGTTCCTGTATTCATTTTAAAGTTTAAGAGTTGTTAGGGGCTAAGGTAAGAGTCCCGTTAAAGGTTTTGGTGTTTTGGTGATGAAAGTGAGTGTTTTTGTGCTTAAAGGGATTGTTTTCAGACCGTCCTGGGTTGTGATAAATATTTTTGTTGTCGGAGCAGGACGGGTCCCTGATTGTACATTTGCTCTGTTTTGTCATTTACTTACCAAGTGAGTTATTCATGGAGATCTGGTTAGAAAGTCTTATCTGTATCCATGTTATAAAAGTATAAGGTTTATCAGGACTGGGTTGGACCCGCTGAAGTGATTCAAGTTTTTCTTTGGTATAGTTATGGTGAGAAAATGTGATTGGGGAACAGTCTCGTGACAGGTCCTTATCTGCATATTTACACTATTCAGAACAATAACATGCCAAAAGAGTTGTACGTAATCAGCTTGCGTTGATTATTGTAACGCTAAATTGTACAGGTCAATTAACAGTTGATTGCTGTAGCCGAAATATTGTACAGGTCAATTAAATTTGATTTCTGTAACCGAAGAAGTATTGTACAGGTCAATTAAATTTGATTTCTGTAACAGGGGAATAATGGGAAACCAAAAATTCTCAAAGGATTGTGTGTCTGCAGACGAAAATAATAAAGAATGAATACAGAGAACGAAAAGAGACAATATAAATATTTTGTTGGCCAGTGAATGGCACTGTTTTTGTTTGTACTATTATCAACTAATTGCGCAGATGTTTAAATGAAAGAGGGGTCTTTTTCTGTGGGATTGATAGGCTCAGGGAGCGCCGTCTCGTGTGTTTTTGAATCCCACAGGGAAACATACCTTACGTTAATATGGGTCAAAAGAATTATGTTGAGGGACAGAAGGATCCCGCTGTATTAATTTTTACCATTGCCAGGACAGAAGTTAATATAATAACAAGTGAAAAAGAAAGTGAATAGGAAAGAAATAGCAAGTGAATTTGCCGATAGATAATTAAGGCATATGTGGTGTTGAGGAAGTAGAGGGTTATTTTTATGAAAGGTTTATATGCAAAAAATTGGGATAAAATTAGAGACTGTGTGTATATTGTTTGGAAGGGACAGAAAGTGTTTGGAAGGGACAGAAAGTGTTATAAGTGTAAAAAGGTAGGACATGTTGCCAGTAATTGCAGAGCAGCCCTAAGAGAGAGAGTAGAAGAAAAAGAATGGAATTGAAAAGATTTGTTCGTACTGGCCACACGAATAGGTCTTTTGAACCAGAAAATATTATTTTTCCTTCTGTTCTAATGGCAACTAGAAAGAGAATAAAAGCAGGTTATTTATATGAGAAGCTGTGTAGGAGAGAAGTTTGTGTCTATGTTCTTTGGGTGTCTGTATTGTGTGTGTTCTGTATTGTGTGTAACCAGTAAAAACACATGGAATATTTTGTGTTTAAAAATATGGGTAAAAGCTCATAAGCATTGTTTGAAGTATATATTGTATTGTATGTTTTCATGTATAGAACGCCATTAATAGGCTCAGCGCTTCACAGGAGTGGTGCATGTCGTAATCATATAGTTATCAAATGGTAAAGGTTAGAGGTCATAGAATAAGTGATCCAGACATAAAAGTAAAAGTTGAGCAAAGAGAAGTCACTGCTCTGAGGAGCTTACAATCTACTTGGTAGGTAGGGAGAGCATACAGAAACAGTAGGACTTGATTAGAAGCCAGGAGAGGAATTTCAGGAGGGGAAACGCAGAATCAGAGTTTAAAGAGTAGAGTGATTCTCGCAGCAGCGTTTGGGATAGATAGTAGGGAAGACAGGTGAAAGTCAGGAAGCTGGGATAGCAGGGGATTACAGTAATCAAGAGGGGAGAGAAGGAGGGTCTGAATCAGAGTTTTTAATAGTTGAGCAACAGAGGAACAGGTGTATCTTTGTGATATTGTGGAAGAAAAAGCGACAGTTATAGAAATGTTTTGAATGAAAGAGGAGAATATGAGAGAGGAGTTGGGAGTGACCCCTAAGCAGCGTGCTTGAGCTACTGGATGGAAGATTCAAGAGTAATGTGGAAGGAGATAATAGGGTCAGGTTTGGGAGGAAGTATGAGGAACAAGGAACTCTGTTTTTGCCATGTTAAATTTAAGGCGAAAGAGAGTCTTCCAGGATGAGATAACAGAGAGACATTCAGAAACGTAGGTTTGTATGGCAGGTGTAAGGTCAGGGATTGAAAAGTAAATGGTGGTGTTGTCAGCATAGAGGTGATATTTAAACCTAAGAGATGTTATTAGGTCACCTAGAGAGAGTGTGTACAGAGAAAAGAGAAGAGTGTAGTCCACAGAGGCAAATGCTTCAGAGAGGTGGAGTAATAGGAGCAGAGTGTAATGACCTCTGTCTTGGGCAGCATATAGGTCATGAGTTATTTTAGTGAGAATTGTCTCCGTGGAGGGAGCAGTGCAGAAGTCAGATTGTAGAGGGTTAAGGAGAGAATGGGTGTGAGAAAATGGAGCAAACAGGAGAATGCAAGACAAGTTCAGTAGTTAGAAAGAGAGGTAGGGTCAAGCTTGCTATTTTTGAGTCATGGTATAACTATTACATGTTTGAAGGAGAATGGAAATGTAGCAGATTAGAGGGAGAAGAGGAGATCAACAGTGATGGTGACACTCTTTTGAGACAGTGGAAAAAGAGTCAAGGAAAGCAGGTAGAGAGTTGGAAGCAAAGTAGGATAGGAGGAAAAAGAGGGAATGTTCTGGTGTATGGATTCAACCTCTTTCTTAAAAATAGTCAGCAAAAGTCCTGGGGTGAGATGAAGGAAGAATTTGTGTGGGGTAGACTTATGAGTGTTGATTAATGGAAAGAAATAGGTTTGTGTAGCTTGAGAAAGGACAGAATTGCAATAGGATAGCATAAATTTGTAGTGAATTAAATCAGTGAAACTATGAAAGTTCATACAGAAGGCATTAAAGAGAACTGAGTGGAGGGAGATAGCATGAGTGTGTGGCGTTATTTGTGTGTTAAGAAGTTATATGAACCTCAGCTATATAAAAGCCCGTTGGTTAATTTTTGAAAGGTCATATTTTTTTTTTTTTTTTGAGAGGCCATATTTTTATTTTTGAAAGGTCATATTTTTTATTTTTGAGAGGCCATATTTTTATTTTTGAGAGGCCATACATTTTTTCGGTTTTATTGCTGTGTAGAGAGCTCCATTTTTAACTTTGAGCTGAAGTTTCAATCCAGTAATTAATATTTAGAAGACGGAGAAACTGTTTTGTTATCTGTTTTGCACTTTCAAGGTCTTTTTTGGCGAAACGCCCGGGCTGGCAAATTGCCCAAGATAAACAAGCTCTGAAATTTTTCTCTGAGTGTCTTTAAAAAAAAAAATAATGCTGACCGTGTGCTCAGCACTGTGCAAAGAGATTATATAAAGCAAGACATTAGTGTGAAGTCTTATACAAAATCATTTGTCTATTAACTGAATATGTGATATATTTTATAACTTTTAACCATTTATTTTTCCATAGGTGTACAATTTTATTATAAGCAGTAGTTATTGTTAAAATATTTGTAGAATGTTTTGCCAAAGTGGTGCATTGGGAGTCACCTCTCATTTTTGGATATGTTCTAGGTATAGAGTTAAAGGACAGGTGATACATAGTTACAAATACAATTACATAAGTGAGCAGGGTATATATTATATGCAAGGCATTTCACATTTTAGCAGAATAGTTACAATGGAGTGTTTGGGGTGGAGGCCTGACTGGAATTAGCTAGGGGTATTTGTCTTAGTATAGTAATTGTTTAATTGGGAGTGAACACATTTTTGTCCATGACTTTGGATAGTAGTGTATTGCAATGTATGACTTTATATATATATATAGCGTCAAAAATGTTCTCAGCACTTCATAAAGAATACAGTAGAGGGAATTATGATAGAATAGTAAGTGCAGCAAAATCAGACAATAGGAAAGGAAATCCCTGCCCTTAAGAGCTTACAATCTAAGGTTTAAGGGAAATTTACAGAGATAGCAGGTGAGGGAATAAGTGCTGTAGATGGCAGTGCTTGGCCACAATGGGTGTGGTAGGAGTGACTGTGTGTGAAATAATAACCATGAGTGCAGGCTATTGGGATGTTTAATTTGTGGGGCAAGTTTTAAGGTTAGTTAGTATTTTATGAAAAGGTTGATACCATTTGCATCGGAGGAGATGACAATGAGGCATGAATGAGAGCAGGTGTGTATTGGGAGAAGAGATATTGGTCTGTAGTTTGAGACAGTGTTTTTGTCCCCACATTTGAAGATTGGGACAGCTCTGGTAGTTTTCCAAGTCTTAGGGATATGGCCTGTAGACAGGATAGAGTTGATTATGGAAGCAATTGGTTTGACAATGACTGAGGCCCAAAGCCTTAGGAACTTAGATTGTAGTACAGTAAAGTCCACATTAGCTGCTTAGTTTTAAATATGAGGAGCATTAATAGGAGATACCTCTGTCTATATACGGATGTTAAGACAGTAGTCAGTAGTTCAAAAGAACAAATTAAGGACCATCTATTGGTAATAAAACAATTAATAAGTATTGTATGCCACTAATATATTTTTTGAGTCTCTCTAGGCATAAGGTATGATAAAAGTGCACCTACACGAGACGAAGTTAAAGGTCAAGTAGTTCCTAAACAAGCATGCTCTTCATCCCAGATGAAAGGGCCCGTACTAACCACCAATACAGCAATTAAAGTGGCAGAGTTCTTTCCCTGGACCCAAAGTACAGTAAAGCTCATTCCAGCTCCACCAAAGACCAAAGTCATCTAAAGCACAGCCGCATCAAGTTAACGTTTTGACGAGACAAACTTTGACCGTTAACAAACGAGGAAAATAAGATACCAGGCAGAGGCCTGATCTTATCAGGAACATTTCATTTTTCAGAGACTCAATATTTTTATTCTTTAGAGTGTGTTTAAGTTAGAAATTTAAGGTGTATGTAGAAATGAACCTTGATGGGAGGATTGGTTTCCTGGAAGCGTGGCTTGTGAAAGCTCTTGTATGTGTTTTGGCAGTACTCATCACTCTCTATGTATGTGTCATATGCAGCAAAACTTTGATCCAGAAGTGTGTTGCACCTCCACCAAGAGGAGGGGGTCACCCAGGGGGTGTGTCAGCCACAAGGAAAGGATCATAAGTCAGCCATTTTGACCATCGCAGACATTGTCTGTTCTGATATTCAGAGTGAATGATGTATACAATGCGTGCAGGGGTGAGGATCACGCATTTCGCTTCCACAGATACCAAACCCCTTCAATTCTCAGTAATAGCTGAAAGTATATGATGATAGAGATAGATGCAATTTCCTTTATCTAGCAACTGCATATCCAAAGAAAGGTTGCTTGCATAAAATAAGGTTTTTAGTATTATGTGTATAATTTCTGTATTTTCCCATTTTTAAGGGAACCTCTTTAAAGGGTGTATCACACACTAGGAACAAGAATCAATTTATGGGTCAAGTGTCTCCACCAACCAATGAAACCTGTGTAAAAATGTATGTTCAGTCAGATAACAATTTACAGGAAGGATGTGGCCTTAATTTTGCAGTTTTTAATTTCATCATTAAACCAAGAACAGGTTCAGATCAGGCTTATGGCCTTACAAAACAGAATGGCTTTAGATTACATTTTAGCATCAAAAGGAGGTGTATGTGCCCTAATTAAAGAACAATGTTGTGTTTTCATCCAAGATCAGAGTGGCAAGGTACAACATGAGTTAGATAAGATAGAAGAAATTCAAGAAAGACTTAGGAAGGAAGGTGACACAGACTGGGACCCTTTGGGGCTGACTGGATTGGTAGGATCACTAGGAGCGAAATTTTTGAATGTGTATGATTGTGATACTCGTTGTCATCTATGTTTGTGTTACGTTTGTCAAAGGCATGATCCACAAATGTGCTACCCCCTCTGCAGACATAATGCCATTGTTTGCAGAACCAATCTACAGCAGTCCCTTGAAGAAAGAAGATGCCAAGTACAATGTTCTAACTCTGGAAAAGAATTTGGCTATAACGCCATACGAGACTATGACTACATTTGGCAGGCACCCTCGTGCACTGTCCTATACCCTCAAGCAGCATTATGAAATGATGGAGCACCCTTGTGCCTCCCAACGTGTTTCTGGACTATAATCATACCAATAATTCTCAAAAACAATGTTTTAAAGAATCAAAGGAGGGACTGACAAAGTTGAGACATTAGGGGGTCTGGCATAACAACATAACAGCATTTAGGATGAAGCCATTTTGTGTGAATATTGCAATCCGCCATTTTGTCTTGTCTTTGTGAGTCTAATTTCTGTGTTTCATTTCTGTATAAACAAATGTGTGAAGCAGAGAAAGGAATGTTTTCGCTCTTATTGACTCTTCCTCATCCAATCAGCTTCAAATTGAAAGTGTAAACAGGCTAAAAGTTATGAGAACCCATGAGATAAGTTTAGATTCTTGCAGTAGAATTTATTCTCATAACATATTGCTAGGCGACAGAATAGGCACATCCCATTTAACCCCAGAATGGTTTCTAGCTGACAGGTAGTTATACAATATTGTTATGTATTACAAAATGACATCAACTTTAATATTGTTATGTATTACAAAATGAGGTAATGTTTAGTGACGTGCAAGCCCCCCATAAAGGGGTGGAGCTTTAGGATTTAGGGTATAAATATATGGCATATCGTGTTATTATTTAGAGAGCTTTTGTTTTGAAGCTATCTCCGTTGTGCACTTGACTTGAATAAATTCACGTGTTATTTTGTTTCAAAATAACCTCAGAATGTGTTTTTTTATTTACGCTTTCCACAGATGGCGCATTCCGAAGTAGGGACTCAATATCATCGGAATCGAGCACCCGGATGAATCACTCCTCCATCACTCAAATCTGAGCTCACATATGAATCAAGGTAAGGCTACCTGCATTTTTTAGACAAACAGCCTGATTAAATTGTTTTGAGTGGTGCGGGGAGCTGATTTTTGAACGGTGTCTTATCTGATGTGACGAGTAAGAATCCCTAGCAGTTTCACGTGAATTTATTATTCTCTGTTCCTGTATTCATTTTAAAGTGTAAGAGTTGTTAAGAGTTGTTAGGGGCTAAGGTAAGAGTCCCGTTAAAGGTTTTGGTGTTTTGGTGATGAAAGTGAGTGTTTTTGTGCTTAAAGGGATTGTTTTCAGACCGTCCTGGGTTGTGATAAATATTTTTGTTGTCGGAGCAGGACGGGTCCCTGATTGTACATTTGCTACATTCACGTGTTATTCTGTTTCAAAATAACCTCAGAATGTGTTTTTTTATTTACGCTTTCCACAGAAATTATAAGGATCTCCCAACATGGCCGCCGAGGCAGGATGTCTGCCTCTACCAACATGGCCACGAGGCAGAAAGTCAGCCTCATTCTTGATCTATATAGGATCTCCCAACATGGCAACTGAGGCAAGACGTCTGCTTTTACCACCATGGCCACCGAGACAAGAAGTCAGCCTCATTCTGGATCTATTGCCTGGACCTGCCTGCTCCCTTTATAAGGCTTCATACCCCTCTCTTCCTTGCCTGAGCAAGGCTCTGTTTACCTTGACTCTTGCTGGAAGCCGTGTCCTGCCTGCCTTGTTCCTTGCCGAACTACCAAGCCGTGACCTCGGAACTGTGACCCCTTACTACTCTGCCTTCTTCCGCACTGACCGCGTAACAGTGACCATGATTATTCTGCCTTCTCTTGCCCTGACCTTGGACCCGGACCTCACTATTCTACTCTTCAGGATTCGGATCCCAGGTCTCTACTCTCCACCTCTGCCTAGCGGGTCTGTCTCCTGGACAGTACACAGTGACGTATGCGACCGTAACAGAAATAGAACAGCAAGGAAAGGGAGAAACTATGGTGGATAAACAGATGGAGAAAATATAAAAGAAAACCATAAGATGAGAAGGCATTAGTGTTGGAAGCTCCTCCTTTGTTTTGAAAATCAGGTGTTACACCCAACACCAATTCTTCTGAGCACCCTGTCCCTGTCCTGCACCTGTTTTTACCCCCTGACCTTGCAATTTAATAGTGACTTTGCCATTCCACACCTGACCTTAAATCCCAGTGTGACGGTAAAGGGGTATCCAGGCCAGTAAATAAAGGTATTATGCCCGACTGGGTGCCCCTGAGCCTTATTGGAGAATTGTAGATTGTCAGCTCTGCGACCCAGTAATGGCAGTAACCCTGTGATTGTAATACAAATGTCTGTTTGTCTCCCACCAGGTATAAGGGGGCGAGAATAATGTTATTTCTAACTATGAAATGTATTACTGTAACAGTGTTTCCCTGTAACCGCGCAAAGGAAAAATGGTTTTAAAACCCAGCAGCCCACAGCACAGCGCACGGCATTTAGCTAACTTCTGCTTGGAAGGTCCTAGCGCGCTGAGATTTGCTGTGAGCGCTGGTTGGGTAAAATCATGAAACAGTTTATAGCACAATTTTTTAATAAAGTTATATAAAAATTGATGAATGAAAGTCCCCCTATTTTAATTGTTCCAACAGTATAGGCAGGGGGGGGGGGGGATTTTCCTTCAGACGTTCAGAACAGAGGAAACACTGAATTTGTAATCACTGTACTTTAGAAATGCATAGCAGGAAATTCCTGCGAGGTAAGTGACACATATTTAACCCGGACTTCTAAGACACCCCGCTGGCTCAGAGCCAAGATGTCTGATAAAGTCAAAAATTAAAAGGCTTCGGCCGACTAAGGTGTTAAGTGGGAGGGGTAATGCAAGTATCCCCATCTCAGTAAATGTCCGGGCAAATGGGCAAGATGTCACCCTGCCCAGACTGAGCAGCACCAGGTAAAAGGGGCAGGGTCTCATATGCTAAGCGGCAAAGGGGCAAAGTTCGCACGTGCCCAGAGCAGAATGAGAAGCCCCTTCTGCCAGGTTTGCAATGTATTGGCAACTCCGTGATAGAGGGACGGAAATATTCCCACGGAGAGATAGGCTGCACTAGTTAGGGATAGGAATGTTAACCTTATAAGAACCCGTGCAGCCCATCAGGAAGAGTCATCATGCTGTAACAGATTCACCTAAGATTCATCATGCTGTAAGAGATTCGTAACATCGTAACAAAGATTCAGCCAAGCTTCAAGAGTTCGTAAGAACTAAGGTGCCAAGATCCAGTACTACGGGAACAGAACGAAAGAAGCAGCTCTGGCGGAGTAAACAGCAGTGGCAAGTTGCGCTGCTGACTGAGAACTGTTTCAGGCTCTTTTCACGAGCAACTCCCGCTCCTGGGAAATTGCTCCTAGAGACTTTGTTTTGCAACATTTCGTTTTGGGAACAAGATATTTTGTTTTACCCCATTCCAGTAAGTGTATTTTCATTGTAATTGTAAACCAAGCTGTGTGTGTTCATTCTGTAAATAAATCACAATTTATTTTATCTCTTGCTTTGCTCAATCAAAGGATCCGGGTATTTTGGTGTTAAAAGTTCTGGTCTACCGTGACACCCAGCCATTCCAGCTCTCGCCTCATCCCTGACCTTAACTGTCCCTGACTGTCATTTCTGCCATATTCCCTGGTGTCATGCATCCTCCTGACACTTGAACTGACAATGGCTAGAAAATATTGGTGGTTGGTCAGGGAGAAGCAGTAGAAAGGTAAAGGAAACAATATCAAATTGGACACATGTAGGCTGTTCAAGAGTGAAATTAGCAGTTCCGAAATGTGTTGAACATATTTGCTGTGACCTGATGGGGCATATAGACAAAATTACATTTTAACACATTTTTACCAAAATGTGCAGTGTGGGAAGCAGTAGCAGTGACCCCACAGTAGGAAATTTTTATTAACATAATTTGAACCAAAAGCACAGGGGACTTCACGGTTCCCGAGATAATTACTTTTTTTAGTTGCATGTATTTTTGCTGTAAATTCAAAGATGGCCGCCTGCATCATGCAATAGAAAGCTGCAACTTCATCCCCTGTTGAAGTCACAGCTCCTAATGTCCTAGGGTACCAAGGCTGATTGGATGTGGTGGCCATGTCGATTTCCCGAAATGAGAGCAAAAACACTGGCAAAAAAGAATAGGTGGGATTGCTGCTTTAAAATAGATTAACGTACATTTTGAATTTTCCGAATAATTGATTCAGCATTCACTAGACACACCTCCGACTCTGTGCCCCTGTAATTGCTAAACCAATTGCCTCCATAATTCTCCCTATTTTGTCTTCTGGCCAAATGCCTAAGGCCTGGAAAACCACCAGTTTTCAAATGTAGTGACAAACATTGTCTCCAACTACACACCTGTCTCTATTTCACCTGTACTGTCCAAAATTAATGGAAATATGTTCATTCCAACTAAGCAACTATTATAATAAATCAAAGTTTCTTAGTCATACAGTGAAAATTAGTGACCACGCGCAAGTTATGTGCATATGTAAACATTGGAAATAACTTATTAGTGATTTAAGTTCCAATAACCCTTGAAGTCAAAAGGCTGCTTATCCGGTCTAGCTGGTTGTCTCCAAACCAGAAAAGGATTGGATGCAAAAAAGACCTACAGTATATGGTGCCTGGATGACATGTGTCATCCAGGCATTATGTAGGTCTTTTTTGCATCCAAACTTTCTTAGTCAATTTGAATCTGGCTTTTGACCCAATAGTAACAATCCTCTTAAAAATGTGGACAGTTACCTAACCACTGCGAAAATTCATTCCGCTGTAACATTTTCACAATATTTAAAGCAGAGGCATGTCAATAAGATTTCTTCTGCATAAGGTTTTTAGTGTAATGCCTTAATCATAGTCAGCCGTCCAATATTTTAGAGCATCTCTAATGTTTGAAACAGTGTATTAGCAGCACACAATAATAACATTGTACGATGTCAAACAGAAGTGGTCTATCGCAAGGACTTCCTTTGCTGCGGGTTAACTTAGGCCGCGTTTGTAGTGCATGCGCGCCCGCGGCCGTGTGACGTCAGGCGTTAAACATGCACTAAGCTGAAGGCTGTTATGAGGCGATCGGGAGACGTGGCGGACGTCGCGCGAAAAAAACTATTTGAATTGTATTTTCAAAATGTGCGCGTGTGACTGCTCTGCCCGCTCGCACGCACTATGGGTGGCCTCATTGAGGAACACACATGGGTTGGCGTGCGCCTGCACTATAATCGCAGCCCCAGGCTGCGCTTATAGTGCCGGCGACGTTGACGTCGTGTCAAAACAAAGGCATTGCCGCCGTCACGTGCGCTTATAGTAAGCGTGACGCGACGGAGCAACGGATTGGTCGCGATCACTGGAAGTCATCTCAATTTGGATTTTTCCAGCAACCACAGCCTGACCGTCGCGTCGCCGGCACTATAAGCGCGGCCTAAGGCTGTCAGGAAAAACTGAATAGCAACACTATGTGATGTAGATGCACTTTGCTCAGTGTAATACTTGAGTTGTTGCAATATTTGATTATCCATTTGGTTGTTAGAGACAATCCTTAACTGCAATTGATGGTTGTTGCTGTAATAGTATATTGCCTGTATATCTACCTCTAGTAATTGGCCAAGAAACTTGGTTTACTTGCACAAATACTGGTCAGTTTTGAGAGATGGATAGATGCCCTCAGAAGTGATATTGTGGGTGTGACACTTAAAATGGTGAGACATTGAATTGGTTCTCCTTATTATAGTATTGAAATGAAGTCTACTTAATTTATCAAGTCATGTTCATTCCAGGATTTTACATACTTGTATTTTTTATAAAGCTCCTTTGCGGAGAGAAACCCGTTACAGGACCCCTGTCTTGTATGTTTTTTTTGGCTAATATGCCTAATAGTTTTATTTTTATACCTCTTCCAATTTTTGCAGTGGTCCATCTTCCCCCCTTCTACATCGATTTACTTCTTCCTGATGGAGGCGCGCTTAGACAGGAGCAACTTACTGTGTGTAAAGCGGCTGGTTTTTTTCATGCGCAGCTGATCTCTGCGTGATCACGGCGCCTTCTTTACAATACGGAACAGGGGAGAGGGTGTTCGGTCACACAACGGAGGTCTCTCGGCTACACACGTAGAGAACTCAAGGGTTTACTGAACCAGCATTGCCCCCCTCCCCCCACACAGTTATCTACACTATTCAGTTCATACTGATCTCGCAGGCTGCCCCATCACCCCACATCTACTTGGCTGACATATGCTCTACTTTACAAACCGCCTGATTTCTCAAGGTTCCTTGGTTTCTTCATCATGACTAGACTTTATTGTTACATACATTTTATTGGCTTCATGCATTGACTATGTTCATAAACGTTTTTGTAGCACCACTGGGGACCAGCGTCCCATTTTTTTCTGATATCTATCATTAAACTTTGTGATACTTAAAATTCTTTTTTTTTTTTGGGATGACTGGTGCAATATTCCTAGGAAGATCCCAATATGTGTATCTCAGGCTCCAACTCTAACCACGTGGATATTACCTGTGGGGTTCCCCAAGGCTCTGATTTAGGGCTCTAACATTTTTTCTGTCTTTAGAAAGGATCTGCGCACAGTTTGTAAGAACTTTTTTGCGCGTGAATGTTGGTGATGCTGTCACATGCGCACGCGGTCACAGCCTCTCTGACTTTGAAAATGTACTGCAATCTAATGTTTCAAATGTTGAAAACGGGATCACTCAAAACAACCTGTTTTTAAACACTGACAAAACCGTAACGATGGTACTTGGGACTAAGGCTACATTTCTAAAGTTTCCCATGACCGAGCTACTGATGAGAACCTGCTCTAACACTAATCTTGCCTTAGGTTTCAATGTTCGGGTATGTGGCTAGACTCCTAACACAGGGGTGCGCAAACTTTTTCATCTGCGCCCCCCTGCCTGCTCTCCCCTCCCTGCCTGTGCAATGGCAACGCAACATCATCTGACCCCGCGGCGTCATTTGACGCCACGTTGCCATGGCGACGCGTCACCAGAAGCCACCGGAGACAAGGTAAGGGACAATAGAGAGGTGTCGCCCACTCCCCCGGCATCTAATTTAAATGCTTTGGGGAAGAGCGCCGGGCCTCTGTAAGTGCTGCCCCCCCCCCAAAAAAAGAAATTCTCCCCCCATCCCCTAAGTTTGCGCACCACTGCTCTAACATTTGGTCTGATATTGACAAACTGACATCCAAAATCGATTCCAAATTGGGTTTATTTTAGAGAAATAAATCCTGCCTACTCATTGGTCAGAAAGCGCATTGCACAGCAGATGTGAATGCCAGTTCTTGATTATGGGGATGTAGTGTATGGTACAGCACCCCAAATTCACCTGCGCAAACTTGACATTCTTTACAACTCAATTTGCTGTTTTGTGGCCTTATGCAACCAACACCTATCATTGTGATTTTATTTGGACTTGGTTGGCTATCTCTGGAGTCCAAACATCTTTCTTGTCTCACCTTCAAATACATTCTGGACAAGTTACCCATTTATCTGAGCAGGTGTCTTTTCTCTACTGTACACAGCACTTATCTCCTTACATCCGCCTCCAGAAACCTGCTTATGGTTCCAAGGGTCAATAAAGTCTCTCAAAACCTCCCCCTGTCCAAGTTCTTTCAAGACTTTGGCTGTTTCCTACTTTAAACATGTTTGTAACCGTAACTTGTAATGTTGTCAACTTATTGGCCTACACCTAGGACATATTTGAAAACGAGAGGTAACTCTCAATATATCTTTTTTCATACATAATAATTTTAAAAAAAATAGCCTGTTCATTCCTATTTTAGACTTTGTTGACATTCTGCCCTTTTAATGTCAGTAACCCATTAGAACAAGATAACAAAAGAAAACATTGAATATATAACAAGCAATAACTAACTACATCATTAAAAAAACATAAACTGCTCCACTTGAGCTAATCTCAAGGTTGTGCAATTGTGCAAAAACCTCCTCACTAATGTGAAGTGCAAGTCCATTTGTAAAGTGATTGCTGCAATAATGTAGACGTGCTTCGTCTGAGTGGAAGGAACCTGCTTCTTGTGACTTCCCCACAGTGTACTCAATATGATGCAAACCCCAAAAGAGTCAGAGGCACATAGTTATGTAGCACATGTATCCTCACCCTCTGTGAGATGTATGTCTACGGTGTACGTGTGGTGCAATACCTGTGGCTCACAGGAGGTCTGAGCCTCCGCTGCAGGGAGCCTGGGGTGGATTCTGGAACGATCTTCGTCAGCGCCTCCACCTGTAACGGATCCTACTATGTGGATTTGCCCTTTAAAGGATCCATATACATATGTAGGCATATACGATCACACAATAAACACACTGAGTAACATAGAATAACAGCTTATATAGCAGGATATCTTATGTTCCCCACTCTTGTACACAGTCCCCACAGTACTGTATGAGGCCCTTGGACACTCTACCACCTAAGTGTCCACAAGTTATAGCCCCCACCCCTTATATGTGATCAGCGCTGTCACTGTACAGTGTGTCTTGGTGCACTTGATGACGGTACTGTGACGATAGCCTGTCACAGGTATTAAGGTTACACAAATCACTGGGTTGAACTGAACAAGGCTTAGATATAATAAAGTATATTTATTCCTTTGGATAGGTGAACACACGAATAATACAGTAACAGACAAGAAGTACACTTACTTTGGGGATGGGGAATGAGAAGTATGAAGCATAGCAATTCTCTCGCAATCAGGTCACAATTCACAATTCAGATGATATCAGAAGACAAAGGATAAAGGGTGGACAACAGTTTATAAACCTTTTGTGCCCTATCCTTAACATTGAGTACAGTGGATTGGTTTTCAATTAACTCTAGCCACTCATTAACGTGGGAACACATTTTGACACATGCCCCCCTGCTAGTTGGTACATGCGCAGTAGAGCTCTGGGGTCTCATTTCTGTAACCCCTCCTATGCATCAGGAATGCCAGCTAGTCTACCAGATTGGATTCCTGGCAGGATATGCTTTGTTGTGAGGTGTGAAATGGAACACTTGAAGACTGCTCTGGTTTGCGTAAGCTCCGCCCTCATGCAAACAGTGGAGGTGACAAAATCCTTTGAACCATACTTAAGTCCTAGACATTGGGTCGCCTTTCTGGCCATATGCTACCCTGGTATGCAAAGGAATTTCCTCTGGGTTTTACCCATACCTTGAAACACAGTATGAAAGATAAAACATAAACATATTAAAATATCCGGTTCCGTTGGGTCCAGCAAGACCAAACTTCCCAGTTCTCAATGCCGGTACTGGGACACCCTATGGTCCAATTTGCGACTTGCTATGACCTTCGGAACCGGAGATACACAAATACACTTAAAACCGTTTCACATTTTAATACAAAAATCTCCGCTGTAAATTAAATCACGGTTTTTCACTAAATCCCCATTGAAAACAACGGGCTCCGCCGCCATAGACTTTCAATGGCAAACCGCCGCCGTTGGCGCCTATGGGAATCCGCCGCCATAGACTTTCAATGGGGCGATGCCGCCGTTGAAGTCAATCAGGGTTTTCCGCCACAGCCGGTCAATGGGGTTTGGCCGCCATTGGAGTCTATGGGAAAAGTCCCGAACTTTCAAGGGGGTCCATACTCCGTCGGGTTGGTCCAAGAGGGTCAAGGATGGTTCTGCAGCGATGCCGGAGCAGTGGCTACAGATACCCCAAACCCTGATCCTCTGGGCCCTGCGGAACCGGAGCTATGGATTACCAAATTTCAGCTTTTGACACTTAGCCGTTTTCCTGAGCCGTTTCTGCTGCCGCCATTGGAACCTATGGCGCGACCCGCTCTTCTCGGTTCGACCCTTATCGGGGGTCCAGGATACGGGGACCCAGTTGTGGTCGAGTGGGGGGAGGTCTAGGAACTAGGGGCAGAAAGAATTTTATTTCTAGGTGCTCTTGAAGTGTTTATTCCGACGCCACTTGTCGTTGAACTTGACTTGTTAAGTGATCAAAGCACTCCTATTGAAAATGTATCCGCTTTGCGGTTAAGCGGTTTGGACAGCAGCCAACTCGTTCCTGGAAAGCTCTTTCGAGGATTCTCCATTGAAGTCAATGGGCCCATTGACTTACAATGGGAAACCGCCGCTCTTCCTCTCGGACGCCATCTGCTGGTCTTCTCAGGAAACAGGACTCAACAGCAAGATTCGCCATTGAAACACATGGAGCCCCAATGGCGGCCTATGGGAGCCTGCAAAATGGTGCCTGAAAAGGCGGGAAAATTACACAAAGGGATATAATCACTAAACAACTATTAACCCTTGTGCTCCTGGATGGATCCTAGTGTGTGTGTGATGCAGACACTGATTAAACCAGATGTTACAATAAAACAGGGGAACAGGGGAATACACATTTACATGTCATAACAAGGGTTAAATCACATTTCTGGACCTTAGCCCAGTTAACCCCTTGTCTCCCTGGTGAGGTCAGGGGATGGCCAAATGGGGTGTAACCCCTTTAATACCGAGCCACCTCCTCTCTCCCTCTACACCTGCTCCTTCTTAATGGGTGACCTGTGGCCCACTGGCCCTAACGGGGAGTGGGGCACTGCTGGCACCATTAATGAACTCATTCTCAGAGGGATAGTCCTGGCGTGAAAGTCCATCAGCATTGCTGTTTTCATTGCCCTTTTTGTGTTGAATGGTAAATTCAAATTCTTGCAAAGCCAAGCTCCATCTCAGCAACTTGGCATTCTCCCCTGAAACCCTCTGTAGCCAACTCAGGGGATTGTGGTCTGTGATGACCGTGAAAGCCATCCCATATACATAGGGCTGGAGCTTTTTGAGTGCCCACACAATGGCCAAGCACTCCTTCTCAATGGTGGCATATGCCACTTCCCTGGGGAGCAGTTTGCGACTGAGATACACCACAGGGTGCTCTTTGCCGTCGTCCCCCACCTGGCTCAACACAGCCCCAACACCAAAGTCTGATGCATCAGTCTGAATAAGAAAATGCTTGGTATAGTCTGGGGCAGCCAGGATAGGGGCTCCAGCAAGCGCAGTTTTCAGGGCCTGGAAAGCAGTTTCACAGGCAGGAGTCTAGGTAATAAGCACAGGCAGTTGCTTCTTAGTCAGATCAGTCAGGGGTTTGGCCACGGCGCTGTACTGTGGGACAAATTTCCTATAGTACCCTGCGGTGCCCAAAAATGCCATGACCTGTTTCTTGGTTTTTGGAACAGGCTACTCAACTATGGCTTCTACCTTGGCTGGCTCTGGTTTGAGATGCCCTCCACCCACCCTGTGCCCTAAGTACAGGACTTCTGCCATCCCTACCATACACTTAGTGGGTTTTAAGGTAAGCCCAGCCTCCCTGATCTTATCCAGCACCGCAGTTACATGTCCTATGTGGGATTCCTAGGAACTACTAAAGACAGCAATGTCATCTAAGTAAGCTCTGGCATAGCTCTGCATCCCTTCCAGTAACCTATTGACCAGGCGTTGAAAGGTAGCCGGGGCATTCTTCATCCCAAATGGCATCACCAAAAACTCATAGAGGCCACTTGGAGTGATGAATGCTGACTTCTCCCTAGCCTCCAGGGTCAGTGGGATTTGCCAATAGCCTTTGCTCAAATCCATGGTGGTCAGATACTTTGCCCCCACGAGTTCATCTAGTAACTCATCCATGCGGGGCATGGGGTAAGCATCTGACACCGTCCCAGCGTTGAGCAACCGGTAGTCCACACAAAACCGGGTGGTCTTGTCCTTCTTAGGAACTAGGACTACTGGACTTGCCCAAGGGCTCTGGGACGGAGTAATTACCCCTAGGGTCAGCATCTCCTCAATCTCTCTCTCCATACTTGTCTTGACCTCTGCTGACACTCTATAAGCTTGCTTATGCAGAGGCTGCAGGTCCCCTGTGTGTACTGGGTGTTTTGTGAGATGTGTGGTCCCTGGCATGTCAGTGAAGAGGGCGCTAAACTGAGCTAGCATGTCCCTGGCTTCTCCCTTCTGCCTAGCACTCAACTGTGCCCCTATCTCTATCTGCTCTACAGTGTTTCATTGCCTAGCCTCCCCTAGGAGATCAGGCAGAGCATTGCTCGCCGGATCCTCCAGCAGTGGGCTACAAATGGCCAGCACTGCTCCCATACTTGGTGCTCTGTATTCTTTCAACATGTTGATGTGGTATGTCTTGGGCCTCTCAGGCGCTACCTGTACAACATAGTTGCACTCATTCACCTTTCGGATAACCGAGTACGGTCCCGACCAGGTAGCCATCAGCTTGTTCTCCCGAGTGGGTTTGAGAACAAGCACCTGCTGTCCTGGGATGAATTCTCTGCTACGGGCCTGCTGGTCATACCATCGCTTTTGCTTGGTCTGAGCAGCCCTGAGGTGGTCCTGGGCCACCCCCATGAGCATCTCTAACCGGTCTCTGAGATCTACTACATACTGGATCACTGAAGCATCAGTAGCAGTAGTCTCCCCTTCCCACCCCTCACGGAATAGGTCCAGAGGTCCACGTACCCTGCGGCCATATAGTAGCTCGAAGGGGGAGAAGCCTGTAGATTCTTGCGGTACCTCTTGGTATGCAAACAGCAAGTGCTGCAGGTGAATCTCACAGTCTTTCCCCTCCGCCTCTATAAAGGTCCGAAGCATCTGCTTCAGGGTACCATTAAACCTCTCACATAATCCGTTTGTCTGGGGATGGTAAGGGGTAGTGCGCCGGTGCTGTACACCGCAGGCATCCCAGAGACAATGTAACAGTTCACTCATGAACTGCGACCCCTGATCGGTTAGGATCTCACTAGGGAAACCTACCCTAGAGAAAATGTTCAGCAAAGCTGCTGCCACTGTCTTAGCACTTATGGTGCCAAGCGCTACCGCCTCAGGGTACCGGGTGGCAAAGTCCACCACCGTGAGGATGTAGCGCTTCCCTGACCTGCTAGGAATCATGAGGGGTCCTATAAGGTCCATCGCTACCTTCTGGAAGGGTTCCCCTATTATCGGTAGGGGCCTCAGGGGTGCCTTCACACAGTCGCCCGCCTTACCCACTCGCTGGCAGGCATCACAAGAGCGGCAGAAATTGCTCGCATCTCGAGATGCCCCCGGCCAGTAGTAACGCTGCAATAACCGGGCTCGCGTCCTGGTGACCCCCTGATGTCCCGCTAACGGAATAGAGTGAGCTACCCGTAACAATTGCTGTCGGTACCCCTGGGGCACTACTAGCTGTTGCTTACCGGTCAATCCCTCCTCTATCCCCGGGTTCCCTTCTTCTCTGTATAGGAGTCCCTTATGCCATAGGCAGCGCTCAGTGCCCTCCCCTGCCTGAGATTCGGACACCCGAAGTCTCACGCCGGCCAGGGTAGGGTCTGCCTTCACTGCCTCCCTAAACTGGGCTCCTAAGTCTGGCCACCCCCCAGTCATGTCATTGTCAGGGGAAGGGGACAGGGTAAGAGGGAACAGTAAGTCAGCCTGTGGTTGCAACTGATCCTGGCTTATCTCCCCGGGCTCCTCTGCGCCCTCCGCTAACGTTGGTCCCAAAGGCTGGGGGACTGGAGCGGCCACCGCCGGCATTGCCGCGGTCTGGCTCCGGGTAACCGCCGCCACTGCAGCGGGCTGGGGCACACGGTCGTAGGTGCAGGTCATCGGTCCCAGGTCGTTGCCCAAAAGAATGTCGGCATCCAAACCGGGTAAAACCCCCACCTCCCGCACACCCTTGCCCACCCCCCAATCCAAAAGATGCGGGCCACCTGCAAGAAACGTGGCTCTCCGTCGGCCACAGTGATCTGCATCCCAGGGCCTGGGAGCAATTCCTCTGGCCGGACCATATCAGGTCGGACCAGGGTCACTGCAGCTGCTGAATCCAGCAAGCCGACTGCTTGCCGGTCACCGACTGTGACCGGGGTAAGATGTTTGCTCCAGCCGTCCGTCTGCTGCAGGTCTGCGCCGAGATGTCCTCCGCTCCTGGCTGTAGGCACCGATGAAACCGGGGTAGGGGTGACATAGGACGTCTCGCTGGGAGTTGTTTCCATGACCGGTCCTGGTTCTTTGGTGGAAGCCACCCGCACGCGGGCTACCGGCTTCGCAGCTGGGGTGTGTTGCCCCCGATAGGGTCCGTTGGAATGCAGGGGTTCCGGGCAATCTGGTCTGAGGTGACCAGTGCTATTACAATTGTAGCACCGGCGCTCATGCCGGAGCTCTCCCGCCTTCTGTGAACTGCTGCCCCGCGGGCGGCTTTTGGGTCCACTGGGGGGTACTCACAACTTTCTTGGCCGGCGCGGTCGCCGCTTTGGCTGGTACCTTGGCGGTCATCTGGGACCGGCTGACCACATAGTCATCTGCCATCCTCGCCGCCTCTGTGTAGGTCTTGTTTTTTTTATCATACACCCAAGCTCTCACCGCCGGCGGGCACTGCTGCATGAGGTGTTCCTGAAAGATGAGGTCCAGCAGGCATTGGTAAGTCCTGGCCTCAGAGCCCTCCACCCAGTGTAGCCCGTACAAAGCCATGCGGGTCACATAAGTGACGTAGGTCTCCTGAGGCTGCCTCTCCTCCAGCCGGAATTTACCCCGGTAAGCTTCAGGGGTAAAACCGTGCTGAAACAGCAAAAGTTATTTCAGGTGGTCATAGTCATCAGCAAACTCCTCTGTAAGCGCCATCAATGTCTGCTTAGCCAAGAGTAACGGGTCCAGGCGTGCAACCCTATGCTCGGGAAGCACCTTGTACCACCGGCACTGCGTTTCAAAGTTCCTTAAAAACATGTCAATCCGATAAGTGCCTTCCACGTACTTGGTGATACTGTGCTTGTCCAGTTGGAGTTCATCTTTGCGGGGTTGGACCGGGGGGCAATAAGCGGGTCTGTTCACTGCCATTGAGAGAAACTTTAGCCGCTTCTCCGCTGTCCCTCGGTCTCCCCACTTGGTAATCAGTGCCAACATTTCAGGGGTAAACGGACTGGTGGCCGCAGCCATCAGTGCCCCTCCTGTTGCACTTGTCCCGGGAGATGCACTTGTCCCCTCCCCGGGATTCTGCTGCTCCGGCACTGGGTTCAGTCCTTGATCTCTGGGCGGCTGTACAAGGGCAAGCTGAGCCGTATCCTGGGACGCTGCCCGTTCGGCTTCATATGCCGTGATTGCGACAACCATGTCTTCGACCTCCTGGTCTTCATGTTCCAGTCCATATTTACGGCACTTGTCTTTTAGCTGATTTCTAGTTCTCAGGTAGTAGATGATTTCCGCTTCACTCATGGTTCTGGGTCCCAGCAGTGAGGTGGTGTGACAACTTGCGTTACTTGTTGCACTAACGTGTGTTCAATATCTTTAGACCCAGGAACTTGCAATTACCATCAAGTTCCCACTAGATCACAGTACCCCGCAGAACACTGTAATCCAGGTCCAGTTCAATCCCGCCGCTGCCACCAGTTAACTTAATAGCCTGTGACGATAGCCTGTCACAGGTATTAAGGTTACACAAATCACTGGGTTGAACTGAACGAGGCTTAGATATAATAAAGTATATTTATTCCTTTGGATAGGTGAACACACGAATAATACAGTAACAGACAAGAAGTACACTTACTTTGGGGATGGGGAATGAGAAGTATGAAGCATAGCAATTCTCTCGCAATCAGGTCACAATTCAGATGATATCAGAAGACAAAGGATAAAGGGTGGACAACAGTTTATAAACCTTTTGTGCCCTATCCTTAACATTGAGTACAGTGGATTGGTTTTCAATTAACTCTAGCCACTCATTAACGTGGGAACACATTTTGACACATGCCCCCCTGCTAGTTGGTACATGCGCAGTAGAGCTCTGGGGTCTCATTTCTGTAACCCCTCCTCTGCATCAGGAATGCCAGCTAGTCTACCAGATTGGATTCCTGGCAGGATATGCTTTGTTGTGAGGTGTGAAATGGAACACTTGAAGACTGCTCTGGTTTGAGTAATCTCCGCCCTCATGCAAACAGTGAAGGTGACAAAATCCTTTGAACCATACTTAAGTCCTACACATTGGGTCGCCTTTCTGGCCATATGCTACCCTGGTATGCAAAGGAATTTCCTCTGGGTTTTAGCCATACCTTGGAACACAGTATGAAAGATAAAACATAAACATATTAAAATATCCGGTTCCGTTGGGTCCAGCAGGTCCAAACTTCACAGTTCTCAATGCCGGTACTGGGACACCCTATGGTCCAATTTGCGACTTGCTACGACCTTCGGAACCGGAGATACACAAATACACTTAAAACCGTTTCACATTTTAATACAAAAATCTCCGCTGTAAATTAAATCACGGTTTTTCACTAAATCCCCATTGAAAACAATGGGCTCCGCCGCCATAGACTTTCAATGGCAAACCGCCGCCGTTGGCGCCTATGGGAATCCGCCGCCATAGACTTTCAACGGGGCGACGCCGCCGTTGAAGTCAATGGGGGTTTTCCGCCATAGCAGGTCAATGGGGTTTGGCCGCCATTGGAGTCTATGGGAAAAGTCCCGAACTTTCAAGGGGGTCCATACTCCGTCGGGTTGGTCCAAGAGGGTCAAGGATGGTTCTGCAGCGATGCCGGAGCAGTGGCTACAGATACCCCAAACCCTGATCCTCTGGGCCCTCCGGAACCAGAGCTATGGATTACCAAATTTCAGCTTTTGACACTTAGCCGTTTTCCTGAGCCGTTTCTGCCGCGACCCGCTCTTCTCGGTTCGACCCTTATCGGGGGTCCAGGATACGGGGACCCGGTTGTGGTCGAGTGGGGGGAGGTCTAGGAACTAGGGGCAGAAAGAATTTTATTTCTAGGTGCTCTAGAACTGTTTATTCCCACGCCACTTGTCGTTGAACTTGACTTGTTAAGTGATCAAAGCACTCCTATTGAAAATGTATCTGCTTTGCGGTTAAGCGGTTTGGACAGCAGCCAACTCGTTCCTGGAAAGCTCTTTCGAGGATTCTCCATTGAAGTCAATGGGCCCATTGACTTACAATGGGAAACCGCCGCTCTTCCTCTCGGACGCCATCTGCTGGTCTTCTCAGGAAACAGGACTCAACAGCAAGATTCGCCATTGAAACACATGGAGCCCCAATGGCGGCCTATGGGAGCCTGCAAAATGGTGCCTGAAAAGGCGGGAAAATTACACAAAGGGATATAATCACTAAACAACTATTAACCCTTGTGCTCCTGGATGGATCCTAGTGTGTGTGTGATGCAGACACTGATTAAACCAGATGTTACAATAAAACAGGGGAACAGGGGAATACACATTTACATGTCATAACAAGGGTTAAATCACATTTCTGGACCTCAGCCCAGTTAACCCCTTGTCTCCCTGGTGAGGTCAGGGGATGGCCAAATGGGGTGTAACCCCTTTAATACCGGGCCACCCCCTCTCTCCCTCTACAGGTACCTGGCGGGTGTGTACTTGGGATCTCTGCCTCTATGGTGAGTGGGTCCCGCATGGATGGTACCACCATTAGGAATGTCCAGATAATAGGTGTCTGGTCCCAGAACACCTGTGAACAGGAGACCGCCGTGTCCTTTCTGTGTCCCTCACTCACGCTGGTACTACAGGGGCCGTTCCCCTATACTATGGGCCGGTCCCTACAACAACCACAAGCTGAGGGGAGTCCGGGCCTAGCTGGGGCCTAGGGGAATTCTGGCCTAATGCAGAGGGTCACTGACCCCTGCATATATACCTCCTACCCCTATCTTGTTCCAGCACCGACTGCCTGTGTCTCCAGCATGCGAAATGCATCCTTTTTCCCTTCCAGGGTGAAAGCTGCAGCCCTATTGGCCGTACTGGACCATCTGACCTATGCAGAGGCTCATGGGACATGTATTCCCTGCTGGGAGCCTTCTCCGACTGGCTAACATTCGTGCACATACACTGCGCATGCGCAATCTTCTACAATGGCCACCGCACTGGGGAACCTATCTGCGCATGCGCACGCAGGCTGAACATGGCGGCGCCCTGAACACGGGAGCCACCGCGGATCTCTGGCGACCCAATCGCCACTACCTCAACCTCCCAGCAGCTCTCTGCAAATGGCGGTCTAACCGCAGCCTCTAGCGCACCCCCGGAGGTAAAGGGGCACTACTGGGAGCCCAAGGGGACCGGGGCTACAGTTACATAGTAGATGAGGTTGAAAAAAGACATACGTCCATCAAGTTCAACCTATGCTAAATATAGACAACAGATACTTTATCCTATATCTATACTTCATTATTGATCCAGAGGAAGGCAAACAACTTCCACTCTCAATATTATCAGCAGCGTCAAAGATCTCGAGGTGTTTAGAGCCTTGCAGTCAGGAGGGTCTGCAATACATTATACAAATATTCTTTGATTGTGTAGGAGTGTCTGTCACATGTTGTAAATGACAAAATTTAGTGACTGGGCCAAAAGAGATACTGGGTTTGGGGAAGTGTACAAGTCAGATCTTCCTAGTCCAGGAAGACTCCCATGTACAGGGAGCAAAACGGGAATGATGAGTCAGTTAGTTAGTGAGAGGTCCCACTGCTCCATGGGGGTTTAGTGTGGAGAGAGTTAGACGAGGCCTCCGGAAAGACAGTGGGGTTCGGAACATTTTCTGGACACTAAACAGAAATATTTTCAGAGATCCTACGTGGTCTTCACTGCGCTGATTACCTGCCACAAATACATAAAATGTATACAACAACTGTGTATAAACTGGATGTTCAAATAGAAATGGGGTTTCTGAGTTCTTGCCCTTTTCGGGGCTGAGTGTTGAGTTATCCCTTGACTGCTCCCTTATAAGTGGGGGACATCATATGGCGCTGACATAACTGGTCACATGGTTTCAGTTCCAATATTTGCACTGGGGAGCACAGAGCATGATTTGGCATTGGTTGAAGGAGGCAGGCAAAGGAAAGTTGGAGCACCACTATTAACAGTGAAAAGAAAAAAATGCAGGAGAGTGTGTCCCATAAAATAAAATATTTCATGGATCAGAACATCAGCAACAAAAAACGAGCCCACATGCCCCCACCAACGCGTTTCGAGCGATACGCTCTTTATCAAGGTGCATTCTGATCCTACCTTACCAGGTGTCTGATATACCTTCATTTTCTCGCCATCTGTCGCCCTCCGTTCGCTGCCTGAGCACGTCATGAATGACGTGTCATGGAGTGGTGACGTCAGCGCGTCAATGCGTGTGTTCAGCCAAACAAAAACTTTATTGAAAAAAAAAAGGAAAAAACAATATATATATATATGCCCACACTAAACCCTTACCTAACACACAGACCTGGCAGTATAAATGCCTTTATCTCAACAGCAATGGAAACGAAACAAACATGAACCCAGCATAAAAAATATATATGAAAAAACAAAGAAAAAATGAATAAAATCAGACGAATTAAATATAAATTGAGAAGCATCTTGTAATGAACACTTGGACCCCAATCTTCTCGACATAAAAGACAAGCATAAACACATAACTAGACATATAATAGAAAAATAAATATAAGTATATATATGTATGTCGTAATCATAAATGATAGTGGAGAATATGGGGTCAAAACCGCTCAGATCATATCTACGAAGCTGATGTCTAAGAGAAATTGGGAATAAATCATCGGATTTAATCATAAAAAAACTATTATAGAATAACTTAATAACCATATAGTTATGTAAATATTTTATCCATACCATTCATATAAGTCTATATAAAAAAATAGTAATAAAAGATAGTAATAATATGAATGGCATTGAAAATCCAAGATACTTAGCATTGAAACAGAATTAAACCAACATGAACTATATATAATTTTTCATTATTTAGTATTCAGAACAGGAGATACATAGTCTTTATTAATTTATCTGATGTACAGTCAGTCTAATGTAAAAATGGGCTCAGATCCCAATCCGAGTTTAAACTATTTGGTATTCTAGTATTAAGAGTGAATATCCAATAAAGTTCCCTTTTGTCTAATGATTCCATTCTATTACCACCTCTAATAGGTTTTGGGACATGTTCTATGCCTCTGTACTTAAGTTTATTAATATTACCAAATTTGCAATTAGTAAAATGTTGGGCAACCAGGTGAGTAAGATCTCCCAATTTAATGAGTCTAATGTGTTCCCTCATTCTAACCTTTAAGGCTTGAGTAGTGCGTCCTACGTATTGCCTACCACATCCACAGTCCAAAAGATAAACTGTGAATGTGGTATTGCAATTAATAAATGATGTGATAGGAAATTGTTGTCCCGTATTGAATGATACAAAACTAGAACATGACTCCATATGAGCACATGAAACACAATTCACGCACTTGAAGCATCCCTTAGGGAGATTCCCACCCTGTGTAAATCTGGAAGAAGAGAAAAGACTCCTAGAAACATGATTAGCTATAGTCTTAGCTTTTTTGAAAACAAAGCGTGGAACCCCTGCATAAATCTTTTTTAGCAATGGGTCTTAGGTTTATGCAGGGGGTCCATGCTTTGTTTTCAAAAAAGCTAAGACTATAGCTAATCATGTTTCTAGGAGTCTTTTGTATCATTCAATACGGGACAACAATTTCCTATGGAAAGAAGGATCCAGCGCTCCACGGTTTTCTAAATAAAGTAAATTTATTGTGCCACACAACGTTTCGACCAATAGGTCTTTCTCAAGTGACTAGTTGAAACGTTGTGTGGCACAATAAATTTACTTTATTTAGAAAACCGTGGAGCGCTGGATCCTTCTTTCCTGAGTATACTTTGGAAATTGCCTGGCAGGTACTTCCTTGAACCAGCAGCACCGGTAAACTGTATGCTTAATTTATTTTGTGGAGTGCAGCCTAACCCCCCTTTACATTACAACAATTTCCTATCACATCATTTATTAATTGCAATACCACATTAACAGTTTATCTTTTGGACTGTGGATGTGGTAGGCAATACGTAGGACGCACTACTCGAGCCTTAAAGGTTAGAATGAGGGAACACATTAGACTCATTAAATTGGGAGATCTTACTCACCTGGTTGCCCAACATTTTACTAATTGCAAATTTGGTAATATTAATAAACTTAAGTACAGAGGCATAGAACATGTCCCAAAACCTATTAGAGGTGGTAATAGAATGGAATCATTAGACAAAAGGGAACTTTATTGGATATTCACTCTTAATACTAGAATACCAAATGGTTTAAACTTGGATTGGGATCTGAGCCCATTTTTACATTAGACTGACTGTACATCAGATAAATTAATAAAGACTATGTATCTCCTGTTCTGAATACTAAATAATGAAAAATTATATATAGTTCATGTTGGTTTAATTCTCTTTCAATGCTAAGTATCTTGGATTTTCAATGCCATTCATATTATTACTATCTTTTATTACTATTTTTTTATATAGACTTATATGAATGGTATGGATAAAATATTTACATAACTATATGGTTATTAAGTTATTCTGTAATAATTTTTTTATGATTAAATCCGATGATTTATTCCCAATTTCTCTTAGACACCAGCTTCGTAGATATGATCTGAACGGTTTTGACCCCATATTCTCCACTATCATTTATGATTACGACATACATATATATACATATATTTATTTTTCTATTATATGTCTAGTTATGTGTTTATGCTTGTCTTTTATGTCGAGAAGATTGGGGTCCAAGTGTTCATTACAAGATGCTTCTCAATTTATATTTAATTCGTCTGATTTTATTCATTTTTTCTTTGTTTTTTCATATATTTTTTATGCTGGGTTTATGTTTGTTTCGTTTTCATTGCTGTTGAGATAAAGGCATTTATACTGCCAGGTCTGTGTGTTAGGTAAGGGTTTCGTGTGGGCATATATATATATGTTTTTTCCTTTTTTTTTTCTCAATAAAGTTTTTGTTTGGCTGAACACACGCATTGACGCGCTGACGTCACCACTCCGCGTCGCGCATGATGCGTCATTCGTGCTCAGGCAGCGGACGGAGGGCGACAGATGGCGGAAAAATGAAGGTATATCAGATACCTGGTAAGGTAGGATCAGAATGCACCTTGATAAAGAGCGTATCACTCGAAACGCGTTGGTTGGGGGCCTGTGGGCTCGTTTTTTGTTGCTGATGTTCTGATCCATTAAATATTTTATTTTATGGGACACACTCTCCTGCAGTTTTTTCTTTTCACTGTACATAGTGGTGCTCCAACTTTCCTTCGCCTGCCTGTTTGGATTGCATGGAAAAACGGAGGCACACACCTGTGGAGGGACATCACACAGAAGACCATACAGATGTGAGTAATTTTACTCTTGTACACCTTTTCATTTGTCCACATCGATGCATATATGTCTGGACACTAGCCAGTGGGAGTTGTTACTCATCCAGAAGTGGAACTCCATCCAGCTATTCGATTAACGGTGGATAGTGGTGTAGTCATTATTTGACCACAGGTCTACACATGTATATGTGATTCTCTAAGGATTTGCACAGTGAAGATTTAATGGATTATAGTGTATGCTTATACAAGCTACTGATCTTTGTTTGAGCACCATACAGCTTTTTTCTTCATTGGTTGAAGGAGAACACTGCCTTTGAAGTGGTGGCGTCCGGTTCAAATTCAAGCACTAGCTCTTGTTACCTTGGGCAAAGTCAGTTTACAGTATCTGCTTGTGACTCAAAATTAGATTGGCACTTTTTGGAGCAGGTACTCGTTGCGGCTGCAATATTCCACGTATATTGCTGCACATATTGTTTGTGTTAGAGAAACAGAAATGAAATGCAATTACCCCTGAGGAAGTGACACAGCCCGTCACGAAACGCGTAGGGTGGAGCTTACACCGTCTGTGGACACTGAGTGGAGTTTCGGCACAGCAGTGACGACATGGGTGGAGGAGGCAGCTCGAGTCGAGGCCACGAGGAGTGGAGAGAGGAGCAAGACGCCGACCCCAGCTGCTAGACGCCGCGCTCCAGAGGCTCAAGCTGCGGACGGCATCCTTATACTCTGCAACTAGACCTGACACATTAATCAACAACTTCTGAAGGAACCGATAGGATATCCATTCATTATGCAGGACAGGTTTTCAGTCACAGACTGGGACTGAATCATCAACTTCTGAAGGCACTGATTGGATGTCCATTTACTATTCGGAACTGGTTTTCAGCCACCAACTGGGACTGGTATTATTGTCCATTGCGCCAGGGACTTGGTTTATATGTTATCATTTTTTGTATCTTTGATAAAAGGTGCCAGTTGGCATTGAAACACTGATAAAAAAATTAAATTAAATGGTATCATCCAAAACATTTTTATTGAACACTGTAGACCGTCAAGTAAGCAGCCCCCACTTTATACATCATTTCTGTCCCTACACAATGGCTAATACATTTTCTGATATTAAAAGGCTCTGGACTAAATGGCATTTACTGTACTGAATAGAATAGTTCTCATTTCATTCCATCAGTATGAATACCTCTACCCAACCACGCTTTCTGTGAGCTTTAAACCATTGTTTATAATGTCATTGTGCTACCCACAGGATAAGCTCTTTCTGCAGATACAGGGAAGCGGCTACAACTGTATCCAGATTAGCATACAGGGAGTAACTGGATGCTGCCCGGGGCAATAGTACTGAAGTTTGGCACAAGCGATGCTATTTACACATGATGTTCTGCATTCAGTGCATTTCTTTAGCCTTTGAGGAATTCTTAAAGCAGCATTTACTCTTGCCTTTTTTTTTTTGTGGTTTTTATAAGTTTACAGCAGTTCTTGCCATTTACAACAATGCAATTATCCAAGTGTAACCTCCCTTTGGGATTACTAGGGCCTAAAGGTTTAACTGTGTGGGCTCACGCAGACTAAAGCCCCTTTTCCCCATCAAATGGTGCTGGGGTGACTAAGGAGGTTAAGACCCGCCCACTTCTGCCTGGAGACAGTGACATCAGACTGGGATATACACCACATAGTAAGGGGGAAGCTTCTGAAACTCATATCCCAGGAGGAGTTGAAGAGGGACCTCACTGTGAATATGTATACAAGTTCCTATGTTAAGGATAGTGTAGGGTCACTTTTACTGCTTTCTAGTTAGGGAGAGTACCCTATTAGATAGAGTACCACAGAGATGATCACAGACTAATCTCAAGGTTCACAGAGACGGCCTATGCCCAGAGGGGGCTCCCCAAGCCACAGCCCCCAGACATAGTTGGAGTAGCCCCCTCGGAGGGTTCATTGCTGGCTTTCTTCGGACTATGTAATGCCCCTGCTGTTTTTCAGGAATTAATTAATTAGATTTTTCGGGATGTTCTCAATACCTTCGTCATTGTCTACCTCGATGATATCCTTATTTTTTCCAAATCTCTCACTGAACACATCCAGCACACCAAGCTGGTCACCTCTCGTCTCCGCGAGAACCATCTCTACTCCAAGATGGAGAAATGCATGTTTCACCAAACATCCACTTCCTTCCTAGGATATATAATTTCTGATGCCGGTCTCTCTATGGACCCCGATAAACGCAAGGCAGTTTTGGATTGGCCACAACCGACTTCACTCAAAGCGATTCAGCGACTCTTGGGCTTCGCAAATTATTGCCGCAAATGTATCCGTAATTTCTCTTCTACAGTCGCCCCAATCACTGCTCTTACGAAGAAAGGGGCGGATACTTCTTCCTGGCCTCCTAAGGCACTTCAGACCTTTGATGCTCTCAAAAAAGCCTTTGTTTCCGCTCCCATCCTACGCCATCCTGACCCCAAACTTCCCTTCACTCTTGAGGTAGATGCGTCAGATGTAGGCGCTGGAGCCATTCTCTCACAGAGGCAAAGTTCTCAAGACAGATTACATCCTTGTGGTTTCTTTTCCAAAAAGTTTTCTCCCGCCGAACAAAACTATGATGTGGGCAACCGCGAACTTTAAGCTATCAAGCTGGCTCTCCAAGAATGGAGACATCTATTGGAAGGCACGAGAACCCCATTTCGATCCTCACAGATCATAAAAATTTGTTGTATATTGAAGGGGCTCGTCGCCTCGGCTCCCGTCAGGCTCATTGGGCTCTTTTTTTCAAGATTCAACTATATTATTTCTTACATCCCTGGAACCAAAAACCTCAAGATCGATGCTTTATCCCACCAATTTGTCTCTGAAGACAAAACAGAGGACATTTCTGAAACTATCCTACATTCTAAACTTATCACCTCTGCCAATTTCTTCGACATATTGGATAAGATCCTGACTTCCCAATCATACGTTCCTAAGGGTATAGAGGTGCTGGAGGGTTGTCTGTATGCAGCTCCACAATTCCGCAAAAAAATCCTTGAATGGGGTCACTCCTTTTAATCCGCCGGTCATCCAGGTATGAAAAGAACTTCGGATTTAATCAGACGCACTTTTTGGTGGCCTAACATACTCAAGGATATCGACAAATTCATCAGGTCCTGCTCTGTCTGTGCCTGCAACAAATCCTCCCGCAACAAACCTTCAGGTCTTCTCCGCCTCTTGCCTATTCCAGATCGTCCATGGACCCATCTTTCAATGGACTTTATTGTCGAGCTCCCTGTCTCTAGTGGGATGAACACCATACTCATAATCGTTGACCGGTTTTCTAAACAGGCGCATTTTTTACCCCTCAAGGGCCTTCCCAATTCTGCCACTCTGGCAGACATCTTTATTAAAGAGATTTTTCGCATCCATGGAGTCCCACTTTCCATAGTGTCCGATCGCGGATCCCAATTTATTTCCAAGTTCTGGTGGGCCTTCGCTCAGAGGTTGGATATTGCACTTCATTTCTCGTCAGGTTACCACCCGCAGACCAACGGACAGACTGAGAGAACAAACCAGTCACTAGAGCAATATCTCAGGTATTTCATATCCGACACACAAGACGACTGGCTGGACCACCTGCCATGGGCCGAGTTCGCATATAACGCCCTCAGAAACGAATACACCCGAGTCGCCATTCTTAATAAATTATGGGTTCCACCCCTCACGCCTTCCTGTCTCTTCTACTCCATCTGGGGTCCCTGCAGCAGACTCCAGAGTAAATACTCTACAGCAGGCCTGCACAACTTGTAAAGCGAGAAGGGCCGAACTGCTCCAAGGAAAACAGATTCGGGCCGCACGGGTAAAATAATAATCATCATCATCATCATCATCATCATCATATCTCCCCCAGCACCTCTCATCAATCTCTCCCAGCACCACTCATCAATCTCTCCCAGCACCACTCATCATCCTCATATCTGCCCCAGCACCCCATCATCCTCATATCTCCCCCAGCACTCATCATCTTCATATATCTCCTCCAGCACTCATCTCCATATATCTCCCCCAGCACCCCTCATCCTCATATCTCCCCCTGCACCCCCCATCATAAACCTTTGCGAGACTCACCCTTTATCTCACACCCCCATCTCTCCCCCTCATCCATAAACAATACTCCCCCTCCACATAACACACAATACCCCCCTGCAGACCACACACATCCCACCCCCCTGCACCTCCACCCCTGCACCTCACCTCACCCCTGCATCTCACATCACATACCTGCACCTCCCATCACCCCCCTGCACCTCACTTCACATCCCCCCAATACACCTCCCTGCACCTCACCTCCCCCCCCTGCACCTCACCTCCCCCCCTGCACCTCACCTCCCCCCCTGCACCTCACCTCACTCTCCCCCTGCACCTCACATCACCCCACTACACCTCCCCCCTGCACCTCACCTCCCCACCTGCACCTCACCTCACTCACTCCCCTGCACCTCACCTCCCCCCCTGCACCTCACATCACTCCCCTGCACCTTACCTCACCTCACCTCCCCCCCCGGCACCTCAGCTCACTCACTCCTCTGCACCTCACCCCCCCGGCACCTCACCTCCCCCCCTGCTCCTCACCTCCCCCCCCCTGCACCTCACATCACTTTCCCCCCTGCACCTCACCTCACATCACCCCACTACACCTACCTCCTGCACCTCACCTCCCCCACCTGCACCTCACCTCCCCCTCCCTGCACCTCACCTCCCCCCCTGAACCTCACATCACTCCCCTGCACCTCACCTCCCCCCCTTGCACTCACCTCCCAATGGCACCTCACGGCGGAAGAGCAGGCAGGACTAGCACACTCCTGAGAGCAGGCTCGAGGAGGAGGGGGGAGCGGGCTTGCGGGCGGGATAGCGGCTCCCGGGCGAGAGAGGAGGGGGAGAGCGGCTCGCGTCCGGGAGAGATGGGGGGAGAGCGGCTCGCGGCCGGGAGAGGAGGGGGGGAGAGCGGCTCGTGGGCTGGAGAGGAGGGGGCAAGCGGACTCGCGGGGGGGAGAGGAGGCTCGGGAGGGAGGAGGCGTGTTGTGCAGGCCTGCTCTACAGGACTCCTGGAGGAGAATTCAGAGAACACTACAAGAGGCTGTACTGAGACAGAAATCACAGGCGGCTCGCCATCGCCGTGAGGCACCCAAATTTCGGCCAGGAGACAAGGTCTGGCTTTCATCGAAGAATATTAGGTTGAAGACCCCTATGCTGAAGCTGTCTCCCAGGTTCCTAGGCCCCTTTACGGTGTTGGAACAGTTTAGCCCGGTGGCCTATCAGCTACAACTTCCTCAATCCATGAGGATTCCGGCGGTCTTTCACGTCTCCCTTCTTAAACCGGTCTTCCAAAGTCCCAGATTCCCCGACGTCTCTTCTAAACCACCACCGGTGATGGTACAAGGCCGAGAGGAATTCAAAGTCCATTCTATAATAGACTCACGAAGGTCCAGAGGATCGGTCCAGTACCTGGTACATTGGAGAGGGTTTGGACCAGATAAGAGGTCCTGGATACCCCATCACCAGGTCCACGCTCCCGCTTTAAGACTGGAAAACTTGCACCTGGTTTGTGCCCTTCTGACGTCCCTGTTCTGGAATCTTCTGTTTTTCCACAGCTCTGGATTTCCAAATCGTTCTGTGATGCTTTCTGCGTGCCAAGAATTGCAGTACCACCGTTCTCATGTCTAAAGATGGTACTCGCCAATGAACTGCTGGATTACGGGCCTACTTCCCGCCTAAGACAGTTCAGAAACAATTCTATGTTACCCAGATCTCTAAGTGAACCTGCTCGCCCGGAGTTCTCGCCTGAAGGAGGGGGTACTGTAAGGAATCCGCTCCTGAGTTTGGCTGAAACCTATTCCTTACAGAATTATGCAGCTTCTAGACAACTACCCCTTGTTTCTGCAATCAGCATCCCCTGCTCCTGCAATCACTGCAGCCTGGATGCCCCCTGTGCAGCTCTGTCTCTGAGCTCCGTCATTGGAGGAATTCCCTCACACCCCTGTCCCTTGATTGGCTCTCCGCCCTTCTTATACTGGGCTCTCCCATTTCCTCATTGCTGAACATAGACTTCCTCAAGTAACTGTGCTTGCCACAACATCTCTGTTTGGCCTGCCTTGGCCTTCTTGCCATAGCTCCTAGTTACTGGCAGACTCCTCCGCACTGAAGCGGTTACACTGAAGCCCTCTGTTTCTTGTTCTGTCTGCAGTTCCTGTTCCCAGTGTCCATCCAGTGGCCTCCACCACTCTCAGCTGTACCTGGCTATGGGATGCTGTTCTGTGCTGAAGCGCTGGATCCTCTGTGCTACTGGCAGACTCTGCTGCGCTGAAGTGGTTACACTGAAGCCCTCCGTGTTTCTTGTCTTGTCTGCAGTTCCTGTTCCCAGTGACCTTCCAGTGGCCTCCACTACTCACAGCTGTACCCGGCTAGGGGGAGCTGTTCTGTGCTGAAGCACTGGATCCCCAGTTCGTTTCCTGCTCTCTGCGCCGAAGCGGCGCAGTTTTAGTTCCTGCTCTCTACGCTGACGCAGCGCAGTTCCAGTGTCCGGCTCTCTACGCTGAAGCGGTAGTTCCTGTTTCTGCTCTCTACGCTGAAGCGACTTCTGTCTTGTTTTCCTGATGATGACCTCAGCTCGTGACCGTGACCTTCGCTCCTGTGCCGCCTGCCCTGACCCTGGCTTGTCTACCGATTACTCTACCTTTCCAGTCCTGACCCGGCTACGTGTGACCACGTAATTCGCAACCCGAATCCGGCTTCGTGGTCTAAGGTCGGTGTATATCTATCCCCACCTAAGCCCCACGGTCCGGTCCAGGTTTGTGGTGAGCATAACCGTTACAGTCTCTGCCTCTGATACTACAGAGCAGCGGTGCGCAATCTGTGGGGCGCGACCCCCAGGGGGGGTGCGAGACTGCCGGTGGGGGGGCGCGGGGTTTACAGAGGCCCCGCGCGCTTCCCGAAGGCACTTAAATTAAGTGCCCGGGGAGCTGCAGGGCCTCTGTAAACCATACTTACCCGTGACTCCGGCGGCTTCCTTCTTGCGTCGCCATGGCAACGCGGCGTCAAAATGACGCCGCGAGGTCATGTGACGTCACGTTGCTATGACAACGTGACGTCATGACGCCGGAGGGCGGGTCAATGGTGGTTAGGGGGGGCGCGGAAGAGAGGGGACCGCCGGCAGGGGGGCGCAGGGAAAAAAGTTTGCGCCCCCCTGCTACAGAGGATGATCCACCTTCAACAACAGTGGCCAGGATATTCACTCTTCCTGGCTGTGGCCCTCACTTATAGTGGTGCTACAGGACCCTGTCCCTGTACTAAGGGGAGTCCCTGCAGCAGCAACAAGCTGAGGGTGATTTGGAGCCTAGCTTGGGCCTGAGGGGGTATATGGCCTAGTACAGGTGCCATTTACTCCCTGTGCATACAACATACCCACTCTGCATCCCAGCTCCAACTGACTAGCAAGCCCTCAGCGCGCCAAATGTATCTTTCTCCTCAGGGGAAGCTCTGCCAAGCAATTGGCTGCTGAGGATCACATGTATGGCAGCCCCAGGGGCTGCTGGGTCTTGTAGTCCCCGCTTGACCTCTTGACTATTGGAACCGCGTGCGCGATCTTTCCTGCGCATGCGCGAGTCTGTAATGGCTGCCGCTAACTCTCCTGCGCAGGCACGAGCTCGGGAAGGCCCGGCACTGTGACTCGCCGCAACTGCGCATGTGCGAACCACGCGCCAACCACAACATGGCCGCCGGGCACCTTCTGCGCATGCGCGAGCCTCTGAGCATGTGCGATCACGGTAAACATAGCGGCACCCTGCAACAGATGTCGCCGGGAGCCCCGGCAACGCGCTCGCCCCCACAACTCCCCGACAAGCCACGGGGGTTCCCGTTCTCCTGTGGAAGTAAGGGGGCCACCAGGGAGAACCCTGCTACAAGTGTAAATCTTTAAAAGTGAGGAGGAGAATTGAATGTGCGATACGAGATTTGATAGTGTAGGGATGTCCTGGTTTGCCTATCTACCTTCGCTGCAGGGTGCCTCTTGAGGGAACGTTCGGAGGTTCCGCGGCGGCCCGGCAGCACAGGGCGCCGCCATGTTGTTGCGCAATAGTCAGGCGTGACTGTCAGAGCGGAGAGAGTTCGCGCATGCGCAGTGCAAAGCACGCGAATGGCTGGCCAATCACAGGGAGGCTTTGCAGTAAACTACAACCCCCAGGAGCCTCAGATAAGCCACCTGATGCCAGGGAGCGAATAGGATTGCAGGGATTGCTGACAGGCAGGAAAGGGAAGCGTGGGGGAGAGACCACGCTAGTCAGAGGGCACCGGAGGAGCAAGGGGAGAGGTAGTGTGTGTGCAGGGGGTCAGTGACCCAACTGCATTGGCCAGATTTCCCCTCAGGCCCCAGTGTATACCCTGAGTCATCATAAGCTTGTGGTGCTGCAGGGACGCCCTATATAGATGGCGATACCTAGTCACTTACTGTATATACAGATAGGGACACAGTGTCGCGGAGCTGCGGTGGTGACAGTGGTTTGGGCTTAAGCTGCTGGACATCATCAACTCGAGAGAGAGACTACGCTGGATCAACGGATCCTTTGTGAAGCTTGTTTCCGGTTGCAGGAGTAACCGGAAGGTATTTAATAAGTGCACCAACACCGCGGTACCAACAGGCGCTGATCCCGCCTTGGGGGGAGGACTCTTTGGGGACACTGGGTTGAGTGACCAAAGGACTGAGCCTATATATATATATATATCAGTGGACACGGTGTGGGGTGCACGCGGTGACGGGGAAGTGACATTTCTTTTTAGGAGAGTGGCCGAGCCACAGGTGTTATATTGCATGTTAGTCAGTTCTATGCTGGGTTCTATGTGTGCTATAGGTTATGTATATGATATAAGGTTCTGCTATCACATAATAGTAGACGAGTCAAAGGTTGAAGTGTGTTATCATTATTCTTGCTTAGGGGAATCTCACTTTTTGGGGATCCTGGGTAAGTGGAGGCGCTGCCAAGACAGAAATATTACCCCAGGCTCCCGGTTAGCGGAGGCCCAGATCTCGCTGAGCCAGAAGGTACATACAGCACTAGTAGTCGCTCTAGAGCAGCAGGAAAGATTGCTACAATAGGAAACCAGGAGAGGGATTTCAGCAGGGGAGGTGCTGAGACAGATCTACAGTAGGAAAGTGGAATGATTCTGGCAGCAGCATTTAGGATAGATAGTATGAGAGACAGGTGAGAGGCAGGAAGTCCGGGCAGCAGAAGGTTACAGTAATCGAGACGGGAGAGAATGAGGGCCTGTGATACAGTTTTAGCAGTCGAGCAACAGAGGAAAGGGCGTATCTTTGTGATATTGCCGAGGAAAAAGCGACAGGTTTTAGATACATTTTGAATGTGAGGGGAGAAAGTGAGAGAGGAGTCCAGTGTGACCCCTAGGCATTGTGCTTGTGCTACTGGGTGTATGACTGAACTTTCAACAGTAATGTGGAAGGAGGTAGAGGGGCCAGGTTTGGGAGGAAGTATGAGGAGCTCTGTTTTTAAGTTTATGTCGGCGTAGGGCCATCCAGGATGATATCGCAGAGATATTCAGAAACGTTGGTCTGAACAGCAGGTGTAAAGTCAGGGGCCGAAAAGTAAATTTGTGTGTCGTCAGCATAGAGGTGATATTGGAACCCAATAGATGTGATTAGGTCACCTAGAGAGAGTGTGTACAGAGAAAAGAGGAGAGGTCCTAGGACAGAGCCCTGGGGTACCCCGACAGAGAGATCGATAGAGGAGGAGGAGGAGGTGTTAGCAGAAGAGACGCTGAAAGTATGATGGAAGAGGTAAGAGGAGATCCAGGATAGAGTTTTGTTATGAATGCCAAGAGCATAGAGAATGTGAAGGAGAAGAGGGTCGAGTAGTATGAGCAGAGTGTAATGACCTCTGTCTTTGGCAGCATGGAGGTCATTAGTTATTTTAGTGAGAGCTGTTTCAGTGGAGTAAGCAGTACGGAAGCCAGATTGTAGAGGGTCTAGGAGAGAATAGGTGTTAAGAAAATGGAGCAAGCGAGAGAATACAAGAATACAATCCAATTTGTGAGCCAAGCAGATCAGTGTCACATTTCAGAAACATTATTAAGTATAGTAGGGCCCACTTCTCGGCGTTCCGCTAATACAGCGTTTTTCAACTACATCCATGTTCATTATGTTCAGCGCTTGTTCCGCTTTTTCAGCATTTTTTAGCATGACACGCTCAGCAGCTGAGTCCGGAAAGGGCATATTGTCAGTGATTCAGTCTACTATATGTCAGTGACTATAAGCTAAGGACGAAAATATTTGAAGGTAAGCAATGTATTCATTTTACTTTCGTCTCTTTTTTTAGGCATAGCTCTATTGCACACTTAATATAAGATAACAACACAAAGTATTGCACACTGCTCACTATCAATTTCAAGATTTTATGTATTAATAAACAAGTGTTAAATAACACTAGGTGAGTGCTACCTATGTACAGAAGTTAATGTAATTAACAATTGAATGATCACGTGATGGAGTCACAAGAGCATTCACAGAAGTACATTTGGGGTGCACATCACAATAAACATTTTTAAATTTTCTAACAATGCTATAGTGAAAAAACCAAAGTGAAAAGTGAAAAAGTGAAACTTATATATACAATTAAAACACGTTGCGCTGATGATATAAACCCTTAGCAAGAGTATTAAATGATAACGTATATTTGCCGAGTGCCTGGACCTATAAGCGTTAATCGCTGATTAGTCCTCCTGCCTATTAGTAACAGAGTAAAGTCCTAGGTATTGAGCAAATTATTGTCAAGTAAAAACCAGCTGGAGGAGCGTCATCAACCATATAATATGTACAGCGCTATGTATGACTGCAACCATAGACCATAAAGCAGAGGCAGCGTCCACACTGAGATAACATGCAACGAATGGGAATTCCCTCACTCATAGACTATCATATGAACGCTACTTGCTTGCAAGTAGCAGAGCTCCAACATCGCTCTCAATAAGTACTGGGTGTCCCTGTGACTAGTGGCAATGTTGGATAGGTGACAGTAGAACATAGGACCATGTCATTACAATCTATGATAGGTTGCACAGGTGAATCAGGGGGAATCCCTATATAAAAGCTGTCATATGAACGTTGCTTGCTTGCAAACAACACAGCTCCAACATCGCTGTCAAGATTTACTGGGGGTCCCTGCACTGGTGTCAGACAATGGTAAGTACTCATATACCACAATTGTAGTGTGATACTTAGCTGTATGAACTCTCTTCATCTGCTACTGCTACTGCTGGTGCAAAGAGCCGTCAGTGCTGCCGGAGCGCTCCTCCTAGCTGCTGCTTGCTCGGGATCAGCTAACCAACGTGAAGTGACGTCACCACGTCACTGGTGCCCACGCCCTACGCGTTTCTCTCCAGGCGGAGCTTCGTCAGGGGCAGGTGGATGCCGGGACTCAGGACCTGCCACATTAAATAGCCCTAAAGCAGGTGTATTAAATCATGTATTAACCCCTTGCCGCCATTGAAGGCAGACAACAGAGCACATAATTCGCGGCGCAAATCCTCAGTACCCGACCGTGGTTACACTATAACTGCTAGGCATATCATGAAAAATAAAATAAGTTAAAAAGAGATCACATTTATGGTAACATAACATAATTGTATACAACTACAACGCAATAGTTGAATTGACAGTATAATACTGTGACTGAAGGCACACTGGCCAGCAATATGGTCACTGATATGGAGAGGTTGGGGTGAAACATAGGTATGCATCAAAGCAATGTAGCACATAGCCATCCAGTGATTGGTGGAGTATACTATTAGGGATTATTATTTGTTGGGGTACTGAAACGGGGTTAGGTGTGTTCTCAATGCACTATATTGCATCGTGCAAATAAGGGGGGGGGGACCGAGGCTAGATGAAAGGGGTGAATGTGAAACCCTCATTCAGGCCCAATGGATATAAAGTTTTGAGACGATATATCCATTCTGCCTCTCTTTGCAGGAGTCTTCGATCAATATCACCTCCTCTGATGGTGTTAATTATTCGGTCAATCCCTATAAACTGAAGGCAGCTAGTATCCCCATTATGCATCGAATTAACGTGGCGAGCTACTGGTGTGTCAGCTTTATGTAGAACAGAATTAATGTGTTCCAACACGCGTCTGCGCAGTTCACGTATTGTTTTCCCTACATATCTGTGTCCACAAATGCATGTGATCAAATAGATGACATTAAAGCTTTTACAATTTATGAAGTGTCTTATTTCAAATTGTCTGGTTTTGTCATAGCTCTCAAATGTCTTTGCGGTCAGTATATGTTTGCACGCCTTACAGCTGCCGCAGTGAAAACAACCTTTGGGTGGATTTGGTAGCCACGTTTTTGGGGGCGTCTGTTGGTAATGGCTATGTACTAGCTCATCCTTCAGATTCTTTGACCTCCTGCTAGTAATGTTGGGAGTATCATTAAGTACCAAGGATAAATCGCTGTCAGATTTTAATATATGCCAATGTCTAGAGAATATCTGTTTGACATCATGCCATCTTTTACTATATGTACCAATGCATCTTATTACTGGATCCAATTCCTTTATCTTTGGAACAAGTAGTGTGTCCCTATTACATTGTAGTGCCCGATTGTATGCCTTATGCAAATTCTTTGGGGAATACCCCCTATCCAGGAATCTATTTTCCAAATCTTTGGATTGTATTTTAAAGTCCTGAAGGGTAGAGCAGTTGCGTCGTAAGCGCAAGTACTGCCCTGTGGGTATACCGCGGATGAGAGAGATAGGATGTTGGCTCTGAGCCAATAACAGATTGTTGGTTGATGTTTTTTTCCTGAACACTGTGGTCTGAATACTGTGAAGGGGATCAATGGTGATACTTAGATCCAAGAACGTGATCTTAGTTTGACTATACTCCGATGTTAAACGTAGGTTTAGAGTGTTAATATTCAAACGCTTGATGAACTCAAGTAGCATATCTTTGGGACCGCTCCAAATTAGAATAATATCGTCGATAAATCTGAGCCATAAATCTATGAACTCAGTAAATATCGCGTTCTCCTCAGTGAATACTGTGGTGGCTTCCCACCAGCCAGGTACAAGTTGGCATAAGTGGGGGCACATGACGTCCCCATAGCTGTCCCCTGGGTCTGGTAGTAGAATAGGCCATCGAATAGAAAATAATTGTGAGTCAGCACAAATGTGAGAAGGTTTAACACAAACTTATTGTGTTCCTTGTAGCCACAGTGTCTAGTTGACAAAAAGTATTCGCATGCTGTCAAACCACTTGTATGTAGAATACTGGTATATAATGATTCTACATCAAGGGTTACCAGCCAGGTATCATTGCCAGTAGTGATCCCATTTAGTCTTAGCAATGTGTCCTTGGTGTCTTTGATGTATGATGGCAACGCCAAGACAAAAGGCCTTAATATTTTATCAAGGTACCTGCTTGAATTTTCAGTCAGGTTATTGTTGCCAGACACTATGGGCCTACCTGGTGGTCTTTCCTGATTTTTGTGGATTTTTGGCAATGTGTAAAATGTGGCTATAGTAGGTGTTTTCACATGCATAAACTCATATTCTTTTTTCCCAATGAGTTTGTGATCTAGACCATCCCTCAGGAGTGCATACAACTCCAATTTAAACATGTTTGTTGGGTCCCTGTTTAGAATTCGATATGTGTTCTTATCTTTTAGAATGCGTTTATTCTCAGTCACATAGTCACATGTATTCAGAACCACAATGTTGCCTCCTTTATCTGAAGGTTTAATTGTTATTTGTTGGTTAGTAACAAGTTCCTTCAGTGCCTGTTTCTCTCTATGTGTTACATTTGCTTTCCGTGAACAGCAAGGTTTAAGTCTTTCTAAATCTTTGGTCACTAAGTCAGTAATGCTGACTATGCAATATAGTGCATTGAGAACACACCTAACCCCGTTTCAGTACCCCAACAAATAATAATCCCTAATAGTATACTCCACCAATCACTGGATGGCTATGTGCTACATTGCTTTGATGCATACCTATGTTTCACCCCAACCTCTCCATATCAGTGACCATATTGCTGGCCAGTGTGCCTTCAGTCACAGTATTATACTGTCAATTCAACTATTGCGTTGTAATTGTATACAATTATGTTATGTTACCATAAATGTGATCTCTTTTTAACTTATTTTATTTTTCATGATATGTCTAGCAGTTATAGTGTAACCACGGTCGGGTACTGAGGATTTGCGCCGCGAATTATGTGCTCTGTTGTCTGCCTTCAATGGCGGCAAGGGGTTAATACATGATTTAATACACCTGCTTTAGGGCTATTTAATGTGGCAGGTCCTGAGTCCCGGCATCCACCTGCCCCTGACGAAGCTCTGCCTGGAGAGAAACGCGTAGGGCGTGGGCACCAGTGACGTGGTGACGTCACTTCACGTTGGTTAGCTGATCCCGAGCAAGCAGCAGCTAGGAGGAGCGCTCCGGCAGCACTGACGGCTCTTTGCACCAGCAGTAGCAGTAGCAGATGAAGAGAGTTCATACAGCTAAGTATCACACTACAATTGTGGTATATGAGTACTTACCATTGTCTGACACCAGTGCAGGGACCCCCAGTAAATCTTGACAGCGATGTTGGAGCTGTGTTGTTTGCAAGCAAGCAACGTTCATATGACAGCTTTTATATAGGGATTCCCCCTGATTCACCTGTGCAACCTATCATAGATTGTAATGACATGGTCCTATGTTCTACTGTCACCTATCCAACATTGCCACTAGTCACAGGGACACCCAGTACTTATTGAGAGCGATGTTGGAGCTCTGCTACTTGCAAGCAAGTAGCGTTCATATGATAGTCTATGAGTGAGGGAATTCCCATTCGTTGCATGTTATCTCAGTGTGGACGCTGCCTCTGCTTTATGGTCTATGGTTGCAGTCATACATAGCGCTGTACATATTATATGGTTGATGACGCTCCTCCAGCTGGTTTTTACTTGACAATAATTTGCTCAATACCTAGGACTTTACTCTGTTACTAATAGGCAGGAGGACTAATCAGCGATTAACGCTTATAGGTCCAGGCACTCGGCAAATATACGTTATCATTTAATACTCTTGCTAAGGGTTTATATCATCAGCGCAACGTGTTTTAATTGTATATATAAGTTTCACTTTTTCACTTTTCACTTTGGTTTTTTCACTATAGCATTGTTAGAAAATTTAAAAATGTTTATTGTGATGTGCACCCCAAATGTACTTAATATAAGATAGTGTAAACATGTTATTAGGCTTTTATATGCGTTCGCAAGTGAAAAAAGGCTATGCTCCACTTTTCGGCGCTTTTCGGCGGGGGTCTGGAACTTAACCTGCCGTATGAGTGGGGCCCAACTGTATGTGAAATGTTTTGGCAGCATTAATAATCTTTCAAAGTACTAAGAAAAGGGTCACTGATAGTGTAACAGTGACATCTAGTGTCTAAAATACGGAATGCCTGCAGATGCGATTCTGCAAGTAATTCCACTTGGCAAGGTACAGTATGTCTGAGTGGCAAATTGGGAACAAGTAGTGTCTCTAACCAAGGTAAGACCGATTTGCACAATGTAAACAGTGATGCAGCTGAGCAAGGCAACTTGGATTGAAATAAAGAGCATTAGACACATTTACACCTCCACCCACGAGCACCCACCCATTCGTATTAACCTTATGTACTTAAACTCCCAGACCCTCTCCCACCTGCACGCTCCCGTGCAGGCATTCACACTGTCACCCTCAGACTCACACAGACAGTCCCCCATACACACCATCATCCACAGGCACTCATCCATATCCCCATCCACATGTATTTACCCATTCAAATATTACCCTCATGCACCCACCCATTTAAAACCTCATATTTTCTTCCCCCAGACACTTGTGCAAGAACCTCCAACATTGGTACAGTACACTTTAGTTGTTCTTTCAATGTGGAATACAGGAGCTGACAAAAATCAGTGCCGGCCTTAAGCCCTGCGGGGCCGAAGGCGTCGCTCTGGCAGCGAGGCCCTTCCGGTGGAAGTGGTGGGGGCACTTACCATGATCGGCCCTCTTCCTGCAGCACTGCGGCGTCATGGCGACATGCGACGTAGCATTGTCATGGCAACACGTCATGTGATGTCGCTGCAGGAGGAGGGCCGCTCGATAGAAGGTAAGACCTCCTCAAAACAAACACACACACTTTGTGGTGAGAGGCAGCCCTGCCGGTCCAGGGGCCCCGCACTCCCTCATACGTTTGGGCACCAGTTGGATCCCAGCACGAGGAAGCATGGGGCCCCCACGAAAACGTGGGCACAAGGCAACCGCCTTGCCCTAAGGCCTACCCTGATTTCCAAGCACTTCATTCTCTGCTGATATCAGTAATTCCAATGCAGGTTAGTGAAGTAAAATGGCCTGTTAGAACACGCATACTCGAACATATTGGGAATGTGAGAAGAGGGGTTACTACACATTTTTTATCAAACCACTTTATTCAAAAACATCAGGGCGCCACATCAGGCCTTAAGTTCACTGTACTAGAACAGGTGTTACCACATTGGAGAGGTGGGGACAGAAATATTGCCCTGAAAAAGAGAGAAAGTTTTTGGATTTTCACGTTGAAATCCCTTATACCTTTGGGTCTAAATGTAGACTTTGAATTAAGTGCTTTCCTTTAGACATTTGCTACTTGTTATACGGAGTCCTCTATCTGATGGGACATATAGGGGATTGTATATAGGGTACAAATGGTCAGTGCAAAAGTCTGAATGAAAATACGGATAAAATGCATTTCCATAAGAGATTATGTAAATGTTTGTTGTAATTGAATTTAATTTCTCACTAACTCTGTATTTTCTCTTACTTTTGAGATTCATCAATCGTCATCTCCCTTGTAGTTAATTTACTTATGAGATAGGGGATATACTTGGTGATTTGTGTATTAATGTTGAGTAAAGATTTGTAGTATTTAATTCATGTATTACATCTATAATTTTAATATTTTTTATTAATAATGGTCCTTTCCTTATGTAGTAAAGGAGGATCAGGCATTAAATTTGTATTTTAATTCAAATGTATAAAGCTTTATTTTTAATGAAATGTATAAAATTTGTTTCATGATGATTCTATGTTGGGGAGGGTCCATATAGCCGTTTACCCTTTAATTTAGATGTCATCATACATTGACCTATAGGAGGAAAGGTCAATGGTAGTTAAGAGGGTATATATAGTATCCTTTTATGGGTTAAAGCTACTCCTGACGAAGCCGTCATTCAGAACGGCGAAACGCGTAGAGCGTAACCCTCAGTGTATCATCTAGAGGAAGAGAGCCTGCTTTGGAGTTCCTGTGACGTCTACTTCGAGTGGTGGAGGAACCGGAAGTGACGTATCGGCTCTGAGCAGAGGTGCAGGACGGAGACCAGTGGACGCAGCGGTGGTGTGACGGGATCCCGAGAACGCGACTCGGTTACCATCTTTATCTCTACACCCATGCTGTAACCAATTTGGAATCTTGTAAGCCTTCATTTTTTACCAGTGTTGGATAAATGCTTTTGGTATTTTATTTTGGCTCTGTGTTTCTCTTCTGGATTTTATACTACCTCCTATTTTTGCTCCTCAATATTTTCTATTTGGATATCTATGGATGGACATTTACTAATGTTATCTAGCGTGTCTTTTATGCAAAATTGAGGGTTCAGCCATTATTGTGTTTTGTTAAACGTTAACTGCACTATGGTAGTTTTATATATTTTCTCTTAGGTATTTTCGCTCCCCTGTTTTTTCCTTTATTGCTTCTATTTGGACCTTGAAACAGTCCTCCAAGGGTTTGAGTGTTTTTATTATCACTTTTTGCACGGCACATTACTTTCAGTATTTGTCACTTTATATGTTCACATTCACTGTTTAAAAGGGTGATAGAGTGTTAGAGCGCCATCTAGTGTTATTTTTGTATAGTGAAGTAAAATGGACAGCAATGGTTCCTTAAGAGTTCTTCCAACACAGGCGTTTCTTAAGCTCTCACGGCTCTCTTACTCAGAAGGAGCTGAGCTCAATGCTGCATTTCACAAGAGGATTAAGGTTCCTGCAGCACTATAGTATAAATTCTAAACAAACAGCCTGTCTGTCCCAAATGTGGCTGTTTTTTTACCCCGTTCCCTTCATTAGAAAACAGGTCCATGCAAAACTTGATGCATGGTTGCGCTTTCTTTCCCCCTTTTTTATCTTGCATATAAATCCAAACAGTTTCTTGACTTGTCACTGAGAATTGCTATGGAGTGTTCACAGAGTATTTCAGCCCGACAGCTTCTGACAGTTAAACTTAGGAGTCACATCTACAGTATAAGGAACCATGCTTCATTTGAGCTGCCTTCTACTTGAATGTACATGTTGTCTCTCTGCAATACCATCCTGGATGGCCCTACGCCGACTTAAACTTAACATGGCAAAAACAGAGCTCCTCATACTTCCTCCCAAACCTGGCCTTACTACCTCCTTTCACATTACTGTTGGAAGTTCTAGCATACATCCAGTAGCGCAAGCACGCTGCCTAGGGGTCACACTCAACTCCTCTCTCACATTCTCCTCTCACATTCAAAACGTCTCTAAAACCTGTCGCTTTTTCCTCCGCAATATTACAAAGATACACCCTTTCCTCTGTTGATCTACTGCTAAAACTCTGACTCTGGCCCTCATTCTCTCCCGTCTCGATTACTGTAACCTCCTGCTGTCCGGCCTTCCTGCCTCTCACCTGTCTCCCCTACAATCTATCCTAAACCCTGCTGCCAAAATCACTCTACTCTTTCCTAAATCTTTCTCCGCGTCTCCCCTGCTGAAATCCCTTTCCTGGCTTCCTATCAAATCCCGCATCTCGCAATCAATTCTCCTCCTCACTTTTAAAGCTTTACACTCGTCTGCCCCTCCTTACATCTCAGCCCTAATTTCTTGCTATGCACCATCTTGACTTTTGCGTTCTGCTCAAGGATATCTTCTATGTACCCCCTTTGTATCTAAAGCCATCCTGCCTTAAACCTTGCTCACTGACTGCCCCACACCTCTGGAATGCCCTTCCCCTCAATACCTGACTAGAACCCTCTCCATCCACCTTTAAGACCCACCTTTAGACACACCTGCTTAAAGAAGCATATGAGTAGCACTGTGGATAATACTAGACACAATACATAAAGCTTGGCCCCCTGCAGACGCACTTACCAGAATTCCCTCCTACTGTCTCTGTATGTTCTTCCTACGAATTAGATTGTAAGCTCTTCGGAGCAGGGACTCCTCTTCCTAAATGTTACTTTTATGTGTGAAGCACTTATGCCCATGATCTGTTATTTGTATTATTTGTTATTTATATGATTGTCACGTGTATTACTAATGTGAAGCGCTATGTACACTAATCGCGCTATATAAATAAAGACATACATACATACATACATACATACATGTTTTGCACTTTCACTCTTTCAAATGCTATGACATAAAAGGTAAGTGTACCCCAAAGTACTTTGTAACCTTTCCAGATTTTAAATTGGACAGAAGTGGACCCAGTGCCATAGCCGAGGCGTCTTCATAATTTCAGATGCTGTTTAGTCTTAACTACTGTAGGTCTATGTCCCCACCCCCAAAACCTGTACACAAAAAACCCTTTCCCCTAACAAAAGACACAGTTTGTGGTATAGGCCACAGCATTTTATTTAACTTACTAACAAAGTGACAAAACACACATATTTAAAACCAGCCATATTTCCTACCACCTCCAGTTTTATGACCATGAGAGGCGACCAAGCCCTTAACGCCCAACGCTACCTTACAGTCATGCCCCTGCACTGCATCCTCAACTTCCTTTCTCCCCCACACCCCTTCCTCCTCGCATAAACCACCATAACTCTACAAACCCTGGTAAGGTCCCTCCACCACTGCAGGAAACACCGGACTCAGTAGCTTTCTCAATTCAAAATGAATATGTTCCAAAACTACCCGTGTCCAAACTCAACCGATTAAAAATCTATTAAATCTACACTGGTACGTGTACTGAACTGGTATGTGGCCTCCGCATTGTGGTGTAATCACCCCAAATTTTATTTTCCAGCCTGATCGGTCTTGGATCAATAAATAAGGAGCCTTAACGTACTAGATGTACACCTGAGTTTACCCCGTTGAAAGCCGTCTTACTAGCTGGCACTTGTTCGCCAAGTCACGAAGAAGGTAAAAGAGAACAGCGCTTTAAACAGTACCACTTAAAGATGTGAAAAACAATGAACTGGTAAAACCTCTGCAGCAGGGAACCCTCCCTTGCCTCCTCTCTGGCAGTAGTTCTGTCAGCCATCTTGCAGTTGGCACTGCATGTATTGTAGGACTGTGTGTGTTGTGGTGGCCATCTTGTGGATGGTGCCGCCGGAAAGGGCTGGAGACCAGGATGTCCTCCGCGGGACTGGAGGCAGCGTGTCACTTGACGGAGCCGGCGACAGGAGAGGTAGTGTCCAGGGAGCAAATAACCCCCCTCGACTAGGCCAGACCCATTCCCCATAGGCCCCAGCTAGCTTCCCCTACACTGTAGCAGAGTGTTGTAGGGCTTGCCATTGTTCAGGGGTTCCCCGTTAGCAGTAGGGACCAGCGCTGGGAAGGAGGATTTCCCCAGTGGAAGGATCACCGTGAAGGCCGTGAGGCGAGAGGTAAGGACCCGCATCGTGGGACCACACTTGCAACCTGTCTACAAATCCCCTGATGTACTCGAGTAGTCAGGAATGTACCACCACGTGCACCTACACTTCACGGGAGGGTAGCGCTGCCCTCATATATTTGTGTGGGACTGTTCTGTGGACATCGGATTCTAGGTGCCCAGGGCACCCTCAGTACTTTGAGGGACGATTACTGTTATTGTTACCCGCTGGTTGTTATTGTGTGTGTATACTGTGTTGCAGAGGAGTCTATGGGACCATAGTAAATAGTATTGGGTATACTTGATGTGGATTGTGGTTATTGGAGGTATACCATGTAGGTGAGGGGCTATCTAGCTATGCAGGGATCCTCATGGGTAGAGGCGCTGCACCAGCCTGCCCAGGCTCCCCAAGCGCAGAGGCTTAGGCCTCTTGTAAGCCTAACAGGTTAGCACCATAACACCAGTATTATCCAAATCTCCCGTAGGAGGAGGGAAAGGGTGTTACATTTGGAGGCGCTGCAGAGATTCAGAGCTGGGGTGCTCAAGAGAAATTTTGAATAAAATTTGAAATTTGCACAAACAAAATGTCGCTACCGTCCAAAACCGAGGTCCAGCAGTGGGACCTGGCAGAGCCGGAACCTCCCAGCCGCGTGGTGGCCGTGGGCCACATGCCAAAATTGACTCTCTCTCTTATGACATATGTCTAGCCTTAATGCAACATCCAGGGTTTGCCCAAATCTGGGAGGTGGCACGAATATCTGATTCCAATTCCGCCTGAGACACGGTGCTAATAGCCAGCAGTATAGATATGGATGGGAAAAAGGGGCCCAAGGGCGTACACCTCCACTGAGCCCCAGAGGAGGGGTACCCCCTAATATATCCGGGGCCAAAGTCAAGAGGGAGGAGGATAGTTATGTGGGGGCAGATGGGAATACCAGAGGGGATAATTCTGGGTTACCACGGAATAGCCCCCGCCGGGGAAGGGATGGTCCAGAACCCCGGGATAGCCCCGTATAAAAAACCCTTTTAACCGACGTACTGCAGCGGTTGGCCGACAACCTAACCACATCCTCCCACGCTCACCACTACCGCAGGTTCAAGACCTTTTCTGGGGTGCTGCCCACCCTGCTAGGCGAGGAAGAATTTGGGGAGTGGAAAGATCACACTCTCCAGGTACTAGGGGAATGGTCCTGCTCTGAGGCCGTGAAATGGCAGCAGATTGTAGAGTGCTTGCGCCCCCCCTGCGGCCAACATTGTCTGACTGTACCGCGAACAGTATACTGTGGATGACGCCCGAGACGTGCTTATGGACTTAAATACGGTTCCAAAGATGATGCCGTGGATCTCTTTGCAAAATTTCACGACCTTAAGGAAAACAACTGCGCTTGCAGTTAAGCTTATGGACACTAGTATCAAAAGGGGTCATTGAACTACCAGAGCTGGATAACCACCGCCTCACACAGTTGCTGCGGGGATCCCTGTCAATGCATCCCATTGCCATTATGCTCAGATGTACTCTCTCCACAGAGAATCCCCCTAGGTTTGATGAACTAATGCACCGCGTTCAGGATCAGTAAGTCTCCTTGCGGTTCCATACACCTAAAAAGAACCGGGAGGCCAAACACTCTGAGGATGCCTGCAGCCCTGTCCGGGAGACTCCGGTACTGAAGGAAACCGCGAAGGTGACGTCTCCGGAATCCTCATGGTCGACCCACTGACCACCAGCACGGGTGGCCAGAGACCTGGCCCCGCTCTTCCGTGAAACACCCGAACGAACGCCTCGCTGCCCTCAGAAGGTAACCCCTAAAGCAGCGGCGTTAACTTTTGCAACTCACCCTAAAACACAGTCGCCCCACGGCAGGAAAAAAAACATACCTACCAGTCCCAGAAAAGAGCCACGAGCCGACCTTTCGGATCGAATCGGCCCTACCTCTTTGGCCCGAGTCCTGATTGAAGGGATATATGCGTCTGCTCTATTGGACACCGGTTCGCAGGTAACCATTGTCTACAGGTTCTTCTACGACGACCATCTGCATCATCTGCCTTTGCAATCGGGCAAACCATGACTCTATGGGGACTCAGCAGCCAGGATTACCCAATAGATGGGGTAATCAGAGTGCGGATGGACATACCCCATCTCAACACTAACCTGGCTCACTCTATGGAGGTGGAAGCGCTGGTGTGCCCCGTGAAGATTCATCCTGTTCTCATGGAAGAATGCCACGGATCTCCGACCAAGAATGACACAGGCGGTTCTTCAGTAGAGAGCAGGGAGTGACCGAGATTCTGCCGGGGGGGAGGGGGGGGGAGGGTGGGGCGACATATGATATTCTTAGCCCGCTACCCTAGGGATGATGGAAGTGACTGGTTCTTCGTGCTGGAGTCGGCGCCTGGATAGGTTAAGAAGAGAGGCTGGAAGGTGGTGCCGGAAGTAAAAGAATGGAAGTCTACGTTTCCCTCCCGGTTTGCCGTAACCATACAGAACATCTCACTACACCCTGTTCGGTTGGACTACAACCAGGAGCTGGGTAAAATATATCCTGTGACGGATATGAAACCTTTGGCTCAAGTGAATGTTGTTTCAATAACAGGAATCGACCCCGGGCTACAGTTTGACTTCGAAGACTCCCCTACCGGCCGACTGGATAAAGCACCTTCTGGCTGAGTTGATGCAGTGGAAAGAAGTATTCTCCACCCGGGAAATGGATGTGGGTTGTACTAAAAACGCCCAACACACTATTAGATTGAATGACGACACCCCCTTCTGGGAACGATCCCGAAGAATAGCCCTGAGGGATGTGGACGACGTCCGAGACATCATGCAAGATATGAAAGGCGCAGATATCATAGCTGAATCCCGCAGTCCATACGCCTCACCCATCGTGGTGGTACGAAAGAAAAATGGCTCCGTATGATTGTGTGTGGATTACCGAACCCTCAACCGACGGACTATCCCGGATCAGTATACACTACCTCGAATTGAAGAGATCCTGGGCGCCTTGTCCGGCAGTGTGTTGGACCTGCGTTCTGGGTACTACCAGGTTCCCATGCGTCCCGAGGATCAGGACAAGACAGCATTCATCTGTCCGCTGGGGTTCTATCAGTTTACCCAAATGCCCCAAGGCATATGCGGAGCCCCAGCCACCTTTCAGTGACTGATGGAAAGGACCCTCGGTGACCTGAACCCCCGAGAGTGTCTGGTCTACCTGGACGACATTATTACTGCACCGACACACTTTATTCGAGCAAATACCCGGTATGTACCTGGCAGATACCTGGAATGCGCCACTCCTCACCTCTGACAAGCCCCGTTGCATTTGCCTTCCCAGCCTGGGTTCATGCCTGGCTGATGGGCGGCTGATCTGTTAAATGATAATGATTAGGATTTAATAGGCTGCAATGCTTCGCGTGTCTACCAGATGGCATAAATTCATGAATTGTAATGCAGTATATATATATATACTGTGCAGTATTGCAGCCAGCGGGAATAAAATGCTTCAATCCCTGCTTGGAAAATAACTCAATGCACTCGGGCAGAAAACAGTCACAAACCTCAATACACCCGGGTATACCTGAATTCGTGGGACTAGCCAAGCTCGAATAAAGTGTGTCGCCAGTGTATGTTCGGATGAACGCTGGAAGAGCACGAGGACCAGTTTTTGAAGGTTCTAGATCGATTGAAGCAGGAAGGTTTGAAGCTGTCCCTTGACAAATGCAAATTCTGCCAATCATCGGTCACTTATGTGGGTCATATCGTGTCCGCAGAAGGGGTGGCAACCGACCCCACCAATGTGGAAGCAGTGGTGAACTGGCCTCGCCTCGTGAACGTGGTTGAGCTCCGCTCCTTTCTGGGAGGAAAGGGGGTTACATATACATACTTGTAACTTCATTTTCTCACCTATGTGCAGTGAGCGCGGAGCAGGGCGGCAGAGGAGGATGACTGTAGAAGGTGGCGAGAGAAGATGACGACAGAGGACGCGGGAGCAGAGCAGGGTAGCAGAGGAGGACGGCCAGGGAGGAGCGTGCTGTAGCAGCAGCAGACACAGGAATTTAGCGAAGACTGCTGGCGCACGCTCTCCTCCCCGGCCGTCCTCTGCCTACTGCTCTGCTCCCACCATCCAACTCCCCTGCCTACTGCTCCGCTCAGACCATCCAACTCCTCTGCCTACTGCTTCGCTCAGACCATCCAACTCCTCTGCCTACTGCTCCGCTCAGACCATCCAACTCCTCTGCCTACTGCTCCGCTCAGACCATCCAACTCCTCTGCCTACTGCTCTGCTCAGACCATCCAACTCCTCTGCCTACTGCTCTGCTCCCGCCGTCCAATTCTGAACGTGAGAAAGTTGGCAAGGTTTACAATGTACTTAGCTGCTGCAACAGGTAAAGTTTGCATGTACGAAAGTGGAAAAAGGTCAAAATCCTACAAAACAGTCTAAACATCCTTGTGTGGCCACCGATTGGCATTTGTGAAGCTGCTTTTAATGTATCGACTTCTGCGTTTCCGTGCAGTGCGTCATGTAGCGCTTGTCTATATTTTTGCCCTGCTGCAACACTAAAAAAAAAACAACAAAGTAAATCGTCACATAATTAATTAACGTTCACACCTATTAGCCTTTTTTTTTGCCCACCACCTCAGATGTCGGTAGTGGTTCAACGTTATCCAATACTTTAGATCAGGGGTGCGCAAACTTTTCCCCTGGCGCACCCCTGCCTGATCTCAGTGCCTCGTGCCCCCCCTCCCCCTCTCAACCCCGGCGTCAAATGAGGCACGGGTCATGTGATGCCGGGTTACCAAGACGACATGTCGCTGGAAGGGAAGGTAAGTGTATTATAAAGGCCCAGCGCTGTCCCCCGGCATTTAATTTAAATGCATGGGGGGAGAGAGCAGGACCTCTATAACCTCTATAACTGCCGCGTCCCCACCCCCCCTGAAAATCTAACGCCCCTCCTCCACCCCCAGAAAATCTAGCGCCCGCTGCTTTAGATTACACCCATACACTCATGGCAACAATTAAAAATAATTATTGCGTTTATTATTTTGAACAATAACATAACATAGAGACAAGCGCACTGCTTATGTAATGTAACAAAGAAACATGACTTGGCATGTAGGTGTGAACACTAAAATAGCCTTTAAGTAACCCTCAATATGTATATCCATACTGATAAACTCTCCCTACTGTATGTAGGATTTCCCTGATCTTCAATTGATAACTGTATTATCTTCCCACTGTCTCCCCAAAAAGAATTGCCTCACCCCCATGCAAGTTAATGGAAGTTGTTGCCACCTCGCTCATTTTCAAAACCAAATCTCCATCTCCTTGAAAGAAATTTTCAAAATATTAGCCTTTCTGTATAATGATGGGCAGTATCACTAAGTGTTGCTGTTTCATGTCCTGCCAAAACAGGAACTTTTGCTGTGTACATTTCTGTTGCAACAGGTACATCCTCGTGCATCAGTCACTGCTAATAACTCCACACACAGACGACTGGCTCTCATTCGGGTTTCAATGGAAGGGTGGAGCTTGCTGCTGGGTATCAGGATTTGTATATGCCTGTGATTGGCCGGGTGATTTGTGATGCACACACACACACACACACACACACAGCAGCAGCGCAGGCATCGTGAGTAAGCAGATTGTCTTTGAATTGCTGCAGGAACAGGTTGAGTGACTCTGTGGATGTGAGAAGTGGCATAGTTACGCGCATCTGCTAATTACAGTGTTACCTGCTATTTGCTGCTGTGCACAGGGCCGGCGCTGCTAGAGCTGGACTCTTGTTAGCTGTGGTTCTCACCTGCGGACAGATTAAATCCATTGCTGAGCCAGGTGAGTGATGTGGCAACATCTCAGTTCTTCAAGTGTATTGGCCTTTAATGCATTCGCTGCCGGAGGAGCCCGCGATTAACTAGCTTTATAATAATTTTCAGTCTGTATTGTATAATGATTTGTTAACGTTCATGTACGCCACACTTGTGTGCACGTGACTTCTGTGTGCCAAAGGGGTTAATACATCTAGTTAGCCAGCTCATTTATTCCCCTTCCCGCAGGGTACTCAAAATGAGCAATATCTCCCCCAAAACCATCACGCTGGACCTCAATTCGCTGCCACCACCAAGAAATAATTTAAGGTCTCACAGTAGGAGTCCTTGGTCTCCTGTTTACTAGAAAAAAAGATGTAATTAACACAAGAAAAAAACAATGTAGCAAAATGTGTCCAAATGTGCAGTTAATTTCTTCTAAAAGGTACTAGGCTCAATTAGAGCCCAAAGACAGTAGTTATTACATTTTAGATGTAATATATAAAAAGTGGTACAGTGCTTAGTTACAGAAAAAAGAATGTTGCAAAGACAGCTTTATTTCATACAGCGCTTTCCTCCCATTGGAACTCAAAACACTTGACAATTACAGTATAGTCCGCAGCATATAAGAATTTTACGGACAGTCACTGCCCAGATGAGCTTACAATCTATGTTTTTGGTGCCTGAGGCACAGGGAGATAAAGTGACTTGCCCACGGTCACAAGGAGCTGACACTGGCAATCAAACCAGGCACCCCCGATTCAAACTCGGCATCATTGATTCACATACTCCATGTCGTTACTCACTGAGTCACTCCTTCTCTATGCATACACTATTTATATGCAGTAAGGGTAAAACGGAGAACCTATATATTACCATGGAATAATATCTGTTCTCTCCTAAAGAGAACTTGGAAGTTGAAATATGAGAATTCATGTGTTATGGACGTAAAGCTGCAGACCTAGCAATATTCTACATGTGTGTTTAAAAAAACAAAAAAAAAATAGATAAATCAGTTTTGAACTATGAGAAAATACTTGTAGCATTTAATAAAACAACAACTCTGAAATACATTTTTAATGGAGATTAATGTAATGAGCATATTTTTGTTTCTAAAGCAACCATTTACAAAGTCTCTTCTGCTTTGCCGGCATAGTGCCAAAAGTTTGTATAAAGGTAATATGCACACAAACTCCAATATAAGGAGTTTCCAAAAACCAGTTCCTAGTCTTGCTGCCAACGTCCCGGGAGAAGGGATTTTTACATCCCTCCCAAAAAATGAATGGAACGGTGGAGGCCGGCGTTTATGGCGCGTGGACTGGGCAGGTTTTTTTAGGAAATGGAGAAGAAACAAGCAATTCAAGTGTGGCAGTACAGTCATAAAGTTTTAAATTGTACTTAGCTTGGCTCAAGCAATGATCTCTATGATATGGCTGTTAGACTGGCTGCTTGCACAGTGATTTACTGCGTCCTGGCCAGAAAAGATAGAGGAAAAAACATAGCATAATACTGTTTATTAAGTTATTAAAAAGAAAAAAATGCGGCTTTTCACCCACAAACGGCGATTTTGTTAAAGTGGTTGAATAAGTGCTTTCCAGCGCTGTTGTAACCCATTTGTTAGATTTCTTGCGCCCTGGTATCTCCGCACATGATCCCTCACGATCCTTGGGGTAAAGCAGGTATATGCATACGCGGTCGATCGATCCACGTGGTTCCTAGCTTGTTGCCCAACGATGCGGGGTCTTCTCCTGCAATTGCAGCTCTCCAATGCAGTCTCTTCTGCTTTGCCGGTATAGCGCCGGCACTTTCAAATGCAGTGCCAAAAGTTTGAGTAAGTACGGTGGCTCGTAGATGTCAACCCAACGTGTTTCACGATTCACCCCAAAGGTATCGAAATCACGAATTGCGTTGGGTTGTACCTAGTGACTGCCTGGTCATATGATCTTCCCCACATAACTTTGCATCCTTGGTCCTCTTCTGCTACACTTGCAGCCATTTAGGGAACCCCCGAGTCGAATCTTCTCTGATCGATCACAGGAGAACGGATCGATCAGCAACTTAGCTAATCACTTGTCATTGTGCGGATTGTATTGATGCACATATTAAAGGGGAATTTAAAAAATAAAATAAAAAATAAAACAGCAGCTTGGACTGCTCCTTTAATAGGGCTAATGTTTTATCTTTTAGGTAAAAAAACATATTTGACATGCAACACCATAATTGATCATATTTCACACCTCTTCTTTTGGCCTTCAACAGTGGACTGCAGTCAGCACCCACAAGGATGGCAACTACTTAGACCTGGTTTTCACTAAAAACTTCTCCATTCTGATTTCTCCATTTCCCCTTTTCCTCTCTCTGACCATCACCTCATCTCATTCGCTCTATCTCGCTTCTCTCCTTCTCCACCTCCATCTACCCCCTGGTTCTGCAGAAACCTGCGCTCTATTCACTTACCTGACTTTGAGTCCACTTTACGCTCCTCCCTCTCCTCTCTCAGCTCTGCTACAGACCCTGACAACCTGGTCAGGAACTACAACTCTGCCTTGTCCTCCTCTCTTGATCTACATGCCCCGCTTTCTCTCTGCCGCACTCGCCCTTCTAACCCTAAACCCTGGCTAAATTCCCACACGCGCATGCTGCGTTCCTCCACTCGTTCCTCTGAACGCCTCTGGAGGAAATCTCATACACTCGCAGACTTCCTTCACTACAAATTTATGCTATCCTGTTTGAACTCTGCCCTCTCACAAGCTAAACAAGCCTACTTTTCTTCACTAATCAACATGCACAAGTCTAACCCACGCCGACTGTTCTCTGTCTTTGATACTCTACTCAAACCACCCTCAGCTGCCTCTCCTTCCTCCATCTTAACTCAGGACTTTGCTGACTATTTTAAGGAAAAGGTGGAATCCATACGTCAGAACATCCCCTCTGTTTCTTCCTCCCATCCTACACCTCTTCCTAACTCTCCTCCTGCCTTCATTGACTCTTTTTCCACTGTCTCAGAGGAGGATGTGTCGCTGTTGATCGCCTCTTCTCCCTCTACCACTTGCCCTCTTGACCCCATTCCCTCCCAACTCCTAAAACCTCTTGCTCCTACTATAATCCCTACGCTCACACACATTTTTAACTCCTCCCTCTGCTCTGGAACCTTTCCATCCTCATTCAAACATGCAACAGTCATACCATTACTCAAGAACAGCAAGCTTGACCCTACCAGTCTTTCTAACTATCGACCTGTCTCCCTCCTGCCTTTTGCCTCAAAACTCCTTGAACGTCTTGTATTCTCTCGCTTGCTCCATTTTCTCAACACCTATTCTCTCCTAGACCCTCTACAATCTGGCTTCCGCACTGCTCACTCCACGGAAACAGCCCTCACTAAAATAACTGATGACCTCCATGTTGCCAAAGACAGAGGTCATTACACTCTGCTCATATTACTTGACCTCTCTGCAGCATTTGACACCGTGGACCACCCTCTTCTCCTTCACATTCTCCATACTCTTGGTATTCGGAACAAAGCTCTATCCCTGATCTCATCCTACCTCTCCCATCGTACTTTCAGTGTCTCTTCTGCTAACACCTCCTCCTCCTCTATTGATCTCTCTGTGGGGGTATCCCAGGGCTCTGTCCTGGGATCTCTTCTCTTTTCTCTGTACATACTCTCTCTAGGTGACCTAATAACATCTTTTGGGTTTAATTATCACCTCTATGCCGACGACACACAAATGTACTTTTCAACACCCGACCTTACACCTGCTGTACAAACCAAAGTCGCTGAATGTCTCTCTGCTATATCATCTTGGAAGGCCCTCCGCCGCCTTAAACTCAACATGGCTAAAACAGAGCTCCTCATACTTCCTCCCAAACCTGGCCCTTCTACCTCCTTCCACATTACTGTTGGAACTATGATCATTCACCCAGTAGCCCAAGCTCGCTGCTAGGGGTCACACTCGACTCCTCTCTCACATTCGCCCCTCACATTCAAAACATTTCTAAAACCTGTCGCTTTTTCCTCCGCAATATAAAAAAGATACGCCCTTTCCTCTGTTGCTCGACTGCTAAAACTCTGACTCAGGCCCTCATTCTCTCCCGTCTTGATTACTGTAACCTCCTGCTGTCCGGCCTTCCTACCTCTCACCTGTCTCCCCTACAATCTATCCTAAATGCTGCTACCAGAATCACTCTACTCTTTCCTAGATCTGTCTCAGCATCTCCCCTCATGAAATCCCTCTCCTGGCTTCCGATCAAATCCCGGATCTCGCACTCCATTCTTCTCCTCACTTTTAAAGCTTTACACTCTTCTGCCCCTCCTTACATCTCAGCCCTAATTTCTCGTTATGCACCATCCAGACTCTTGCATTCCGCTCAAGGATGTCTTCTTTCTATCCCCTTTGTATCTAAAGCCCTCTCCCAACTTAAACCTTTTTCACTGACTGCCCCACACCTCTGGAATGCCCTTCCCCTCAGTACCCGACTAGCACCCTCTCTATCCACCTTTAAGACCCACCTTAAGACACACTTGCTTAAAGAAGCATAAGAATAGCACTGTGGATATTCTGAACACATGATACATAAAGCTTGGCCCCCTGCAGACACACTTACCAGAACTCCCTCCTACTGTCTCTGTACGTTCTCCCTACCTACCAATTACACTGTAAGCTCCTCGGGGCAGGGACTCCTCTTCCTTAATGTTACTTTTATGTCTAAAGCACTTATTCCCATGATCTGTTATTTATATTATCTGTTATTTATTTGATTACCACATGTATTACTACTGTGAAGCGCTATGTACATTAATGGCGCTATATAACTAAAGACATACGATACAATACATACAATATGGATACATGCGGCCAACTAAGCCTGCCACAAATCTATATTTCTTATCTTTGTGACATATCAGATTTTATTTCACATTTTTAAATCTGTAAAGAAATGGAGAGTGTCCTTGTGGTCACCTTCTCTGCTTATCATGGCGGGGGAGGCGGGGGGAGATTTTAGGGACTTTATTACCTCCTTTGAAGATTAGCACCTAGGGTCTTTGGTATTTCTGGATACGGTCACCAGACATCCATAATATGAGCAGATTGTTTGATTTGGCTATAAATTGAAGGCAAAACAAATAAACAAACAAAAAAACGTTAATATCTGGACATCCTTATTCATTGTTTTATTGACCATTAAATGCACAGGCCAGTTTTAATCCCAGTTGACCTCACATAGAAGAATAAGTACTTTAAAATGCACGGATGGCAACCACTTGGTTGCTGCATTGTTAACCCCACTGAATAGTTATGGGGCATCAACCTGACATTAACCATTACATTACAGTACCTATGACGTTCCAGGTAAGTTCTTGGTTCTCTAAGGCCGAGGTCAGGGTGAATGAGAGCGCGCTGGCGCTCGGTGCTCATTTGTCTTCGGGGACTTGTGGCCAGCCAGTTGCGCGCTCGCGGGGGGTGGGGGGGGCGCGGCCATGATGTCAGGGAGCTTGGGCGAACCAGCTCACATGACGTGCCAGCAAGCGGCAAATCAAATTGATTTGTCTCGCAAAGCAACTGACTGCCTTGCGCGCGCGCTCACGCTAGACAAACCCATTGTAGCAATGTGTTTGATTGCGCTGAGTGCGAGCGCACGCGCCCGCTCAGCATCACCATGGCCGCAGCCTAAGGCCTCGGGCATGGTCAGCGCTTACGTGCTGACCCGTGCTGAGGCGCGCTGGTACTTACCAGTGAGCCCCTACAGCCGCAATGAGAGCGGCTTTAGTAGGGGCTCGCCTACGCTTCCGCAAGCGCGCGGAAGCGTAGGTCTTAGGGAAATTTTAAAATCAAGCGCTTGCCGGAGCGCAGGGCTGGTCACGTGAGCGGTTCGACCCAATGAGGGTGAACCAGCTCCGTGACGTCACTGGCCCGCCCGCCGACACGCCCCCGGACGGCGCGCTGTCTAAGGCCAGGGAAAGCACCCGCTTTCCCTGAGCCTCAGCGCGCCTCCGCACGCCAGCAAGAACCTTGGCCGAGGCCTAAAACGGGGGGGCTCAACAGATCAGGTTTTTAGGATTTCCCAGCTTCAGCACGGGTGGTTCAATCAGTGGCTCAGTCGAAGAAGTAAAGCCACTGAGCCACTGATTGAGCCACCTGTGTGGAAGCTGGGACTGATTGAGCCACCTGAGCTGAAGCAGGTATATCCTGAAAACCTGACCTGTTGAGGGGGTCCTGAGGACTGGTGTTGAGCACCCCCACTCTAAGACATAGCTGGGTAAGGCTCCGTGCGAATAAGAGTTACTCCTCATCTGAAACAATGCACTGCGCTCATTCCCATTGTGTACACAATTTTACTGGTACACAGCAATTAATTTAACTAAATATGCCTAATACCTGTCTGTTGAACACACTAGTTTACTTACTGTACAGAAGAACACTGAAGAAACTCTGGGAAAAGTTACAAAGAGCACGGTGCAAGCGGATCTCATGTAAGATTTATTTTCTTTCCCTCTTTTATAAGAAACACAAGCACATTTTTGATCTGCATGTGGGCAAGCAACATGGAAAGGCCGAGGGAGGAGGGCTCAACTCCAGCCCTCAAGCCCCCCCCCCCCCCCCAACAGGTCAGGTTTTCAGGTTATTCCTGTTTCTGCACACGTGGCTCCTTGCTTCAGCAAAGGTGGCTCGATCAGAGGCTCAGTCTTTGACAGCTCCTCTGATTGAGCCACCTGTACTTAAGCTGGGATAGCCTGAAAACCTGACCTGTTGGCGGGGCTTGAGGACTGGTGTTGAACACCACTAGGCAAAGGTACCCTCATGATAGATAATTTACTTTCACAGGTGCCATCTAATCCAGTATTTGCGCCGGCTAAATTCCACAATAAAATTGTGTAGCGACAGACAGTCGCGCGTTCATCTCATTAGTTGGATGCTATCATTAATACTCAATTGACAAACACGCCAGATCTTGCCTGATTTCACCTTACGAATGTACAAGCAGCACAAGACAGGGAGAGGCAAGTGAGGTGTTAAGGGTTTAGCTTGTCGGCAACGGGGGAGCAATTCTGGGTCAAACAGAAAAACACAAGTTGTTTCACAGAATACAATCCTGTTCCTTTCAATGGGGCTTTTTTTCATTGATAAGTACTGTGTAGTTATTTTGCCCCCGAATTGCTTCACTTTTGCCTTAACCGTAAACAACAACGCCCCAAGTCACATCCAATATGACAAATTATGTCATTCATTTCTATACGTTTTTTCTTCTCATAAGTATGGGACATTAAGTTCCGTCTTTTGGTCAACACATATCAAGCCTGCAACACCACACCACATAAGCCCATCTCAGCAGGTCCTACACTATTTTATACCTTGTGTCTTTTTGTATATCCTGTGTATATGAAGCTCCTACATTTTAACCTCCTAGGCACCGCATACTGTACCTATCACGCATCCCATGCTATTTGCTTTATCGTTTATTTTGTTTCCTCTTTTCTCTTTGCAGTGGAGGAAACTCAAAGGACACGTTATAAACTGTGTAGTGTAGGACCTGCTGGAAGGTTTTACCTTGACGTGGTTGCAAGGTTAGATTTTTGCCTCGCCTGCCCCAGCTTGCACTTTGGGGAGCGTCAGTGAGTGGAGTTACATGGTGCACAGATTATAATGACATATGTCGCATCTGCGTCTCTGTGCGCCACTCTTTTTGACTTATTTACCCTCAAAATCCTCCATATCAGAAGTGGGACAAGTCTAACATACGGCATCGTTTGCATGTATATCTTTATTTATATAGCGCCATCCAGGTACGTAGCGCTTTACACTACGAGTGGCATCATATTATAACATACAATGGGAATAAGCGCTTCAGACAAAACAATAGGAAAAGTCCCTGGCCCGAAGAGCTTACAATCTAAGTGTAACTGTTCATACATATGCCGCAGCTCCGCTCCAAAAAACGGCGCTGTGCAGTAAAATACTCTTTTCCCTACGTTGATACATAGACACCTTTGTGTCTAAGGTGGATTTGATGCATTATGGCTTTAAGCGTCGTAAATAATTCAAAACGTTGGTTGTTAATCCTGTCTGCAGTGATGCACATCAGTGATTTGGAAATAATTGTACATGTGCAGTCTCATGACATTCTTATACTTTGACTATACATCGGTTTTCAACCCGTTGATTCCCTTTTATGCAAAATGTTCCCTTTGGGGGCTATAGGATCCAACTAATTTGTTCAACAGTGAAAACAGTCATTTTGAAAAACATTTTTTATTGAGTCTTGTGTAGAAGAACAGAATATCGGACCTTCTTAGTTAAACTACTACACATTTAGAGGTCTGTGTATCAACATTGAGAAAAGTGTGTTTAGACGCACCGCTCTGTTTTTTGGTGTAGAGCTGCAGCATGTGTAATAACTGATGCAGTGTACGTGTAAAAAAAAGGTGTATGTGCTACAGCGCTAATGCTTAATATAAAGTAGTGTGCTATAAACCCTACCAGTAATAGCCACAGTGCCTAAAAATATAGGAAGGCTGCCAGGAACAAATATAGATGAAACAATATATACAACAAATACAAAAAAATATGCCGGCGCCTCAAAAAGTCAATAATACAGTGAAAGTCCTGACCATATGGCATGAACCAGTCCTGTTGACCTAGAAATCCTCTGATGATTCTTGATAGTTGTCTCACCACATGGAAAAAGAAAACCAAAAACCGATCACAGTATATAACTGTATAAGATATTTCTAAATATTAACTCATAAATAAAAATGAAAATAAAACAACACTTACAACAAACTCAACAACTACTGGTATACAAACTATGACTTACAAACACACATTAATGGACAAACATACAGAGACTAAAAAAACCTGCAAATAACCAACTAAAATAGACTGATTTAATAAAAATTGTGACTTACACATAAAGGTAACCAATGAATGCTGTTCCAAAGGGGCAAAATTGAAACCCTACTCACAAGAAGCCAAATAAAGGTAGGCACAGCAAGTAGTAACTCCACGGGTAGTGTCCACTCTCAGGGGTTGAAGTCCTCACCGGTGAAGGACCGTTCCCCTGATTCCCCTGAGGAAGTGAGGTACTCTCACGAAACGCGTAGGGTTGTGGGTAATCAATTGTCTGCCAGTCACCTAGGATATCTCCAGAGATCGGGACTGTATTGCACTTAGTGCCGAGGCGAATCACATCTGCGTATGCGCGCGCATACTAGGCATTGCCAGGTGGAGTGTAGCGCTGAGCTGCTAGCAATCCGTATATGCACGCACGATCTGCGTGGGAGCGTGAGGCCGACGCACGGGACGACACATGCAGGTGGAGTTGCAGTGGTGTACTCCGCATTAGCAGTGGTCCACACGGCCGGGGAATGGTCCTTCACCGGTGAGAACTTCAGCCTCTGAGAGTGGACACTACCTGTAGAGTTACTACTTGCTGTGCCTACCTTTATTTGGCTTCCTGTGAGTAGGGTTTCAATTTTGCCCATCTGGAGCAGCATTCATTGGTTACCTTTATGTGTATGTCACAATTTTTATTAAATCAGTCTATTTTAGTTGGTTATTTGCAGGGTTTTTTTAGTCTCTGTATGTTTGTCCATTAATGTGTGTTTGTAAGTTATAGTTTGTATACCAGTAGTTGTTGAGTTTGCTGTAAGTGTTGTTTTATTTTTATTTATGAGTTAATGTTTAGAAATATCCTATACAGTTATAGGAGGATTCTTCAAAGAAGTGTAGCGGAGCACAGCATAAAGAATGGGGGCTAAACACCAATTGGTAAAGGTTAAAAACAACTTTTAATCCATGGTGAACATCTTGGTACACAAGCAGGTCAGATCTCTAACGCGTTTCGGGCAGGAGCCCTTTGTCAACGAGTGTTTGTATCTCGCGTATATGAAACGGTTTCTCTGGACCCCCCTTGACCCACCCAATCTCAGATTGGCCCCTGTGGTCTAACCGGTCCCCATTACATGGATGTGTCTGGTGGTGCACCTGTTGGCTACAGGACTCCTGAGTCTCCCGCATGATGTTGGTGGGGATATCAGCAAAACAGGCAGCTGAGGTAGTGTGCTTGAGTCCTACCTATATCCAGTGCAGCGCCTCCACCTCATCAAGATCTCTGCATCCGCAGGGAGATGGATCTGATGAGGAACTCCTTCTTGGTGCCTTCCTCTGTTGAGTAACTTCACGCTCACACATGAGGGTTTTGATGAATAAGGGCATCTTTATTTGCATGGTGTAGGCAAACTGCCCCTTGCAGCGGTCAGCTTAGCCGCTCATTCTTCCACAGCACTGACTTTTAGAAGACTCTGCCCTCCCAATGGAGTTGGATCACCTCTCCCCTCAGGGAGATCACCACCTGTGCCAGGTTCCTGGACACAGAGTAGACACTCGCTGTATGCCTGCCAGCCTTACTGCTGCAGACCTTGATTAACCTTAAACTGCTTACTATAGAACCACACTCTTGAACAACTAACTTTGGGCAGTGCTGTGTCTTATATAACTTAGGGAATAGCCACACCTCTTGTGTCACTAACAGTGGACACAGAGTATGTTACCACTCCCCTGGTGTACATATGACACCTCACCAGGGTGTGAGGGCAAACCTCCATGATTGATGCTGGCAATCCTGTATACTTACCAGGTTTACTGCCAGCATGAGAGAGAACTGTATATCATTTTTAAACATGGCTACATTCTCCCCCTGGTGAACCCCAACGATCCGGCTGGGACCTAAATTTGTCAGACCTTCTTCCAGGCGGCACTGCAAAATACAACAATACAATTTAAAATGACATTATACAGTTCTTGCATAATAACATAATCACATACAGTGCCTGCTGACCAGCAGACCGCATTGCTCCTAAGAAGAACTCCCAGTCCGTCATCCTAATAATAGTGCCTGGGATCTGGCTTCCGTACTTCCCTACCAGCCATGTCCTTGACGCTATATTCCCTGGGTGGCCCACTCTCTGGCCTGTACTCTACCCGGTGCATGTAGACATTACGCCCAATGCTCCACACCCTCATAAGCTGAGTGACCCTCTCCTCCGTCTTGTACCCAGCGTACCCACCACCTTTTGTCATGATGTACTCCTCAATGGTTTACCTCAACCAGCTGTCCCTCGCATCCTCGATCTCCTGCATCAAGGGCTCTGGTACATAGGGATACTGCAACCCGTGGGACTTTTTGTACCTGGTAACTATGGCCCTCTCAGCCCTGCTTGACCTGATCAATCTGGTGTTACCTGCCCTGCCTGGCAGCACCCACGACAACGGCTCATCGGGCTCCTCGGGGTCCCTGAATCTTGCTATCCCCTTGGGTTCCACTACTCCCGTATGAATATCGTGCCACCTTAACCTAAACTCCTCTAACCGTTCCTCTTCTGTGAATTCCCCTACTCCCCACCAGTAGTCTACGACCTCCTCTCTCCTTAAAATAAAACGAGTGCGATCCAGCCATGCCTCGTATCCCTCAAACAGTGGTGCCCACCACCTCGTCTCTCTTTTTACTGCACTTTCCGGTACCGCCACAGTACCTTCACTGTCCTCCTGTTCTCCCCCGGAGGATATCCCCGAGGGCCTACTGGTGACACCTGCTGTACTGGTATCCTCACTGGAACACGACACTTGTCGCGTGTACACTCCCCCTCCCGACCCATCATCCGACGTAAAGCACTCGGCCCAGTCCAGGTTTTCCCCAGTCCGTTCTTCCGAAGTGGCTCGAGACTCCCCAGACAACCCTTGGCTGGATTGGGACCCATATGAAAAAGTGACAGGGGCAGGGGCTTTAACTATGGCCGGGGGTTGGGCATAGGGAAATGCTGCCGGCATACGCGGGGCTACGACCCGCAACTTCGTGCTACCTTGCCTGGTGCCATCGGACTGGCCTTCCGGTTCTCCCGTCTCACTGCTCCCAGGCTTCCGCAGGGCCTGCCAGCTCTTCCCGGATCCAGGCGATCTGGTACAGCTGGTTGGTCGCGAGGACGCGGCCATCTTCCACCCGGCTCCGCTGTGTCCGCCGGATGTGACGTCGTCGATCTCGCGGGACTCACCGCCGCCATCTTGGGTTGGGCCCCCCACCGGAACCTTTTTTTCCAGAACGACGTCCGCCGCCGGAAGTTATGGTTCGGCTCTCCGCTCCGCTCGGGCCCGGTCTAGGCCTTTCTCCGCCGTCGCCACCACCGGCGCCTGTGGAGGGCAAGAATGTCGCTCACCGCTCCGTCGGCTCGGGATGGTTCCTTCTCCGCCGTCTGCTCCGCCAGTCACCATGGCCGTGGGACTCCGCCTCTCCGGTTGCTTCTGCACAGGCGACCTGAGACTCCGCTCCGCAGCGACACAGGTAAGGGTTGTTCCTTCCACAGCACCGCTGTAGTGGTCCGCCGGTAGGCGCATCACCACCGTCGTCGGGGTCGCTTGTTCCTCGTCCGAGGAGCCGAACTCCGACTCGGGGAGTGGCATGCCCGTCGGGGACCGTTGGTGAGATTCTCGGCTCTCACCTCGCTTGCAGGCCCCTTTCTCCTCAGGCTCCGTTTTAATCATTAGGAGCGATCTCCATGCTCCGGGATCCACAGGTTCTTTCCAGGCCGCACGCGGGGCTTCAGCCGTCAGCATGGCTGTGTCCGCTCCCACCTCCACGGTCTGTCCAGGTATGAACGACTGCACGGCCCATAAGTAGTGGATGCCACATTGAGGGCACCTGGCCGTTGTGCTGACCGCACCACCCGGCAGCCGGCACTGCATACATAGGCACTTGACGGTTTCTTTACCACCCGCCTTGAGCACCAGGAAGCCTCCTGGGGCCGAATAGGGGTGAGCAGAGATGTCCAAATCTTCATCTGTTTTGCTGGCCATACTGAGGACAGGAGACACTTTTTGCAGTGGTCTTTCCTGTTCTCCAGCTCCTCGCAACTGAAGGGCAGGGGCTGGTTTATTAACTCCTCCCTCCTCTAGCTCCATCCTCAATTGGCACAGTTGGAAACCACTCCCCCTGGTTGATATTAGGGGAGGGACCCACAAGTTCACAGGGTGACCCAGCTCTGGCGCTGAGCCTGTCACTGTCCATGAAGGCGCGGCCACAGCTTTTGCGCCATACCCCCCAGCAGGGTGGGGTTCTCTTTTTGGCGCCAATCCCGGGCAACTGTCTGCCACTTTTGCAGTTGCAGAATTTTCTGCACTCGACCCACGCGGTTTCCCAGGGAAGCGGGAGCCGCCATTTTGGTTTGCCCGGCCACTCACAATAGCAACTGAGGTAGATCTTTGTATAGGATCTTTGTATAGGATCTGACCCATGTTGCACTACCTCAGGCTAGGCTCACTCTCAGTGTATGCTGTGTCCTCCTCCCTCCAGTCTGTGCTCTGTGGTCAGTGGTCTGGAACTGGCTAGAGTACTCTGGCTTCTCCATGCAGTACTAGGGCGTCTAACTACTGTTGTCCAGCCTAGTGCAGACCCTCTCCAGGATTCCTGACCCTTGTTAACAGGCCTTTAGGCATCCTACCAACTAGCTGCCTCAAGGTGACTAGAACAGCTATAGCCCTGTCTCCAGACCCACTTAACTCCTCTCAGGATCCTAGGTCGTCCCTGCGAGCTGACAAATCCATCAGCCCCCTGACTACCCCTAGGCCCCGTCCCATCACAGCACTGACTGGCAGCAGCATACACTCTCCCTGTTTCCAGAGATAGTGGGCGGAGGTGTATGCACCTAATCAACGCCCACTATCTCTGTTTGCGTGTGAGTCATAATTGTTTGGCCAATAGAATGTTACAGAGAGGGAGGGCCTTAGAGTATTTAATACCCAGTTTAGCAGCCAACAGACACTCCTGATGAAGCTGCAACAACGGCGAAACATGTAGAGTGTTTCAGCCCATACCGAAGAGGAAGAACAACTGAGGTCCACCCCTGTCATCAGATCCGGAAGTTCGCTTAACAACCGGAAGTGACGCAACGGGAGTGCCTGGCGTGGACGCGAGAGTATTGTGGTGGAGCAGAGGATAGTGAGGAACTCAAAAGGATCGCGACCAGATGAGCACCCACTACCTATAATATCATACTGCCTACCTCGATCATATGAAGTGTAAGCCTGCATTTTTTTAATCCCTTTTAATACTAAATACCATCTGCACTATATGGTCTCTTGTCTTCTTTTTTTCTCCTTAGAGGTTGGGGGCTGGTGGCTGCTGTATACACAGGGAACATCCACCCCTTAAGTTGTATGACTGCCTGAATTTGACTGCTTTATTGTGAGTAGTCATTTTTGAGCTTTGTTTGCACAAATGTATTCACAACAGTATTATACTATGTAGTGTTTCTTTATTTCATAACTACGAGACGAGCTCCCCTGATTGTTGTAGAATCCTGTATACTTACCAGGTTTACTGCCAGCATGAGAGAGAACGGTATACCATTTTTAAACATGGCTACATATATATACATACATACATAGACAGATATACAGTCTATCTATCTATCTATCTATCTATCTATCTATCTATCTATCTATCTATCTATCTATCTATCTATCTATCACACACACAAGCATTTAAGACAATGTGCAAGGGGTGATACTGATGGAATGACAGTGTTGAAGCACAGGGAAACTGATGAGTGTAAAGGGATTAAAACATTGAAGTGTATAGTAGAAACTTATATGAAGAAGAGAGTCACACTATGGGGGGGACCCTGCTGAAGTGCACAGAGCAACTGATATGGCTATTGGAGCAACTAATGTATTCCAGGTCGTGACACTATTGAAGTGTTTGATGACGACTGATGTATGTAACAGGGTGAGTGTTATGCTAATGAGGTTGATAACATCACAATGACAGTGGATTGAAAGTTATGAGCAAGCACAAAACTTTGCTAGGTGAGGACCATTCAGTATTGGTGGCTCATCTGTTCTCCAGCATCAAAGGGGGTAGTAGCTAGAGTGGTGTTTTTCAACAGGGGTTGCCGGGCTTCCCTGAAGGATTCCCTGCAATTTTCAGCTCATTTGAAAATAAGACGAAATACAGAACAAATTACAATGCATCTGATCTCAGACGCACTAGTAGAGAGGGTTGGGGTTCCTTACAATGCATCTGGTCTCAGACGCACTATTAGAGAGGGTTGGGGTTCGTTACAATGCATCTGATCTCAGGCGCACTATTAGAGGGGTTTGGTGTTCCTCAGAATTTCACAATATAATTATAGGGTTCCTTAACCAAAAAAAGGTTAAACGCTGAGCTAGTGGGTGCATATCTCTTCTGAAGATAGCAGGTAAATGTTTAATGCAATACTGGGTGTTGAAGTGGTAACACCTCTCAAACTGATTACAGTGTTTAATCTTTTAGGTTGGGAAGGGCTGAGCAGTCCTTACAGCTTTCTGCTTTGGCACGGATCTTAAAAGCAAGAATCAAGGAAAAGGTAAGATGCCTTTTTAGAGCAAATATTTTTACTGCTGAATTTGTTGGTAGTATTTTCAATCAAAATTGTAATGTGTAATCCTGCAAGATCTTTGAATGAAAACACAAAAAAAAATTCGGATTATATATTAAAGAAATAAAAAGTAAAAAAAAAAATAGTTTCACGTCCGCACCTTTTTATTTACAGAATTTTAAAGAAAGACTTATCTGCACCGTTGACTTTTAAGGCTTTAAAAAGAGGTTCATGAGTCATGAAAATGCTCCCCAATTGCAAAGAGCAATGACACAGTCCCAGTTATCTTATGTTTGTGCACAAGTTGCTTGTACTTTTATTTATTTATTCTGATAATGTATTCTTTTATGCCGTGGCTATTTTTGGAGCCTCTTAACTATTTCCCCGATACAGAGGCCAGCACCATTCACTGAGCACAATGTCGTGATGCATTGTATGTACAGTTGAAGCCCCCCGTCAGGTCGGGGGTCCCAGGTACGCTCCGTGGGCAGTCCGTCTGGGAATTTGTGCCTCCCCGCGACGTGCTGTCACCCGCTATGGTTTTTAAATAGCCGGTCGAAACGCGCACAAACGTTTCGTGTGAGGGGTGTGTGTGTGTTGGGGGGGGGGGTTGCCGTGTAGGAGCAGCAAGGGGCCCACGGCCTAATGGAGGGCTGCATCTATATGTATGTATGCATGTCTTTGTATGGCACCATCCATGTACAAAGCACTTTACAGCAGTAATACACGTGACATTATATTATAACACATATTGGGAATAAGCGCTTGAGACATAAAAGTAGCATTAGAAGGTATCCTGCCCTGAAGAGCTTACAATCTAAGTGGTAAGTAGTTACAGAGACAGTAGGAGGGTGTTTGGTAAATGCGTCTGAAAGGGGTCAAGGTCGGTGTATGAGATTTATCCCGCGGGGGTGGGGTTGTGGGGGGGGGGGGAAGGTTTACATATCCCTTAGTGTGTAACTAGTGTGAGGACAGAGGGATTACACCAGGAGGATGTGAGAAGGGTGAACACCAAGATAGAAAGAAGGAATCAGGTTTAACATCACGATATCAAGGTGAGAAACAGAAGTATTTTTCTCAGAACAGAATAATAGGCAATCGTCTTTGAAGATATCCTTACTTATTTGACAGTCACCGGCATTTTGTACTATTTTTGTATGTGAGCATTTATCTTCAAAATAAACGTTTCTTTTCATGTGCTAAGACCAAAATGCTGAGTACTGTTATGTTGGGGTGCTCTATAGAAAGAGAAAAAAGCCATTTTATAGGTACAAAAGGAGTAGACAGAAGACATCCTGGAGCAGATTGCGACATACACAGAGCACAATGTCTCTATGCAATGACGCAAGATGAAAATCTCTAAAATTGTCCTGCTGTATCACCCTAGTGGTCCAGACAAGAACTGATCCCAAAAGAGCGTTTATTTCTAAAACACTCCTGAATTTAATTGCATATTTAACTTTGCGTGTATTTAGTTGTATGTTTAAATCAAACATAAATATTTACCGCCACTTCACCTGCCTAAACATAAATTACAACACTTGCGTACCTTGCGGTTCTCTGCCCATAAGGTTTTTGTTTTGCTTTTGCAGGCACTGACAAAGTAAAACACTATGGATGAAAATGAGACGCTGACCCAGGAGCTGTGTGACGAGTCGGAGCTGAAAGAGGGCGAGTAAGTATTGAGTCCGGAAAAAAACAGGCTACTGACTTTGGTTATCTCTGACATCACAAGACCTGTTTTGGGAAAAGTTGTAAATCAAGCTCCCTGTGGCGTTCTGGCAGTGGAGAGGTTACTTTTTCAGTTGTCACGCTGCGGCCAGGAACAGGTTAAGGGTTCCCAACTCCCTGAAAGTGTTTGATTATAACATCTTGTCAGCGAGGGTGTGTGTCATAAGAAGTTAAGATTCCACATGGCTGCACATGCAGGCAGAGGTAATAAAACAATTAAGGAAACACCTGAGCCCAGACCCACAGAAGGGAGCTAAGATTAGCACGCCTCAGCGCCCAGATCATATGAATGGCGGTACAGACGTGCTAAGATTAGCACGCCTCAGCGCCCAGATCATATGAATGGGAATACAGACGTGCTAAAGCTTAACACGCCTCAGCGCCCAGATCATATGCATGGGAGTAACGGCGTGCTAAAACTTAACACGCCTCACCTCCCAGATCATATGAATGGGAGTACAGACGTGGTAAAGCATAACACGCCTCACTACCCAGATCATATGAATGGGAATACAGATGTGGTAAAGCTTAACACGCCTCAGCACCCAGATCATATGAATGGGAGTCAAGGCGTACTAAAGCTTAACACGCCTCAGCGCCCAGATCATATGAACGGGAGTAAAGGCGTGCTAAAGCTTAATACGCCTTAGCTCCCAGATCATATGAATGAGAGTACAGACGTGCTAAAGCTTAACACGCCTCTGCGCCCAGATCATATGAATGGGAGTCAAGGCGTGCTAAAGCTTAACACGCTTCAGCTCCCAGATCATATGAATGGGAGTCAAGGCGTGCTAAAGCTTAACACGCCTCAGCTCCCAGATCATATGAATGGAAGTAAAGGCGTGCTAAAGCTTAACACGTCTCAGCGCCCAGATCATATGAATGGCGGTACAGACGTGCTAAAGCTTAACACGCCTCAGCGCACAGATCATATGAATGGGAGTAAAGGCGTGCTAAAGCTTAACACTCCTCAGCTCCCAGATCCTACGAATGGGAGTAAAGGCATGCCACAGCTTAACACGCCTCAGCTCCCAGATCATACGAATGGGAGTAAAGGCGTGCTAAAGCTTAACACGCCTCAGCTTCCAGATCCTACGAATGGGAGTAAAGGCGTGCCACAGCTTAACACGCCTCAGCTCCCAGATCATACGAATGGGAGTAAAGGCGTGCTAAAGCTTAACACGCCTCAGCTCCCAGATTATACGAATGGGAGTAAAGGTGTGCTAAAGCTTAACACGCCTTAGCGCCCAGATCATACGAATGGGAGTAAAGGCGTGCTAAAGCTTAACATGCCTCAGCGCCCAGATCATACGAATGGGAGTAAAGGCGTGCTAAAGCTTAACACGCCTCAGCGCCCAGATCATACGAATGGGAGTAAAGGCGTGGTAAAGCTTAACACGCCTCAGCTCCCAGATCATATGAATTGGAGTAAATGCGTGTGTGACAGGGTGAATAAATGTCACCAGCTCTATGCCTGGCAGACCTATGTTTAGGTCTGCAGTGCAGCAATGACAGGGTTAACATTCAGCTGGGAGGTCTTGTTAATCAGTCTGATCCTAGCTGCTTCATCAAGGAGCTTTAAAAGCCCCAGGCTGCACACACATGCACCCTGCCTGAACCAGTGAGAGTACTGAAATGCTGAAGGAGAATTACTGCAATAAGGTCTGTCTTCAATATACTTTTTTGATGAACTGTTTGCTGCACTGTAATGCTGGAATCTAAACAGCGCTTGTTGGGAAAAGGGCCAAGCCCCGCTCAGGACTTATTTCCTGTTTTATATGCTGAAAAGATGCTGTTTTGTTTTTGTGTGCCATATTTTTAAGGCTCAATAAATAAGCCTTTGCAAGAAACCCACGTGTGGTTGCATGTACCCTGCAACATATGGTGTCAGAAGTGGGATGCTGAGAGGCCCCTGCAGTTGAAGGGCCAAACACACACACAAAAAAAGGAAGAATTTTTAAAAGAGTTTCTGTGCGAGCAGGCCAGACAGCAGGGACTGTTAAGGCAGGAGCAGGCCCAACTACAGGCAGAGAGATATGAAAGACTATTGCAGCAGCAAACCCAGCTCCTAATCCAGCAGTAGGCAGCACAGGATGAGCGGATGGCCAGGTTGCTGACCCAATCCCAGGGGTCTGCCAGTCCAGAGTTTGCGAACAAACCCCCGGTCCTCCTGAGGAAAATTACTCCAAACGAGGATCCATGGGCTTTTCTACTGACGTTTGAAAGGGTTGCCGAAGCCCAGGGCTGGTCTTCAGTTCGCTGGGCAACCGCTTTGGCCCCGCTCCTCATAGGAGAAGCCCAGGCCTCATATCATGGCCTCCCAGCGGATCAGGCAATGGATTACAAACAAGTAAAAGCCGCCATACTGGATCGCTTAGGTCTGGCCCCAGAGACCTACCGGCAGCAGTTTTGGAACCTGAAATACACCGCTAAGATGAGACCCCGGGTCCTCGCTCAGCGGTTATTGGACTTGTGTACTCGCTGGATACAACCCAAGGAGCGCACTAATGAGGCAATTCTTGAGCAAGTTGTTTTGGAACAATTCATACAGGTAATACCCCCTTCCGCACGCTCTTGGGTAAAACGCCATGCTGCGGAAACCCTAGCTTTGGCGGTCCGACTCGTTGAGAACTTCCTTTGGGCCGAGGATAAGGGAAGTGTCCTGGACCCGACGGATCCGACTCCACCGGCACTTGCCCAAAGTGGGGCTTGAGCTGGCGAGATGAATCTTTGATAACAGCAAAAACACAGAGCAAATGGCGTTTTTGGGCTGTGCGCCATTTGCTCTGTGTTTTTGCTGATATTGGACTCCTCTTCATGGCTGCCACGCCACTACTGTTCCCCTGTGACTGTGGGAGTGGGTAAGAGACTTTCTTTTTGACTTCAATAGTTGAGTACTTTGATGTGGATTATAGTTCAAGTGACTCACAGGTCATTACACCCACTCCTATTGGTTTCACTCTACAAGGGGCAAAAAACATTACTTGAGATGAATTACATGTGATGAAGTTACACTGGGGTTGAGCACCCTATTCCCCTCATGAATCTTTGATAAACCTGCAATTCCAGAGCTCCGATGATCTCATCGGGGCTACTAGAATAGCACGATTTCAGAAAAAAACATGCGATTTGCAGATGTTTTGCAGCTCCCGCGCGATGTGTTTGGCCTGGAGCAAGAAATCGCCCCAAAATGCCTTCCCCGCATGATTTAACCAACTCATCGAGGCTTTCTGAAAAGCTACTTAGCAACATTTTTCGATAGCTGCTCAAAATCCTCGATGAGTGGGTTATCGAAGCTACTAGAATGAAGCCCATGGAATCTCTAAATCCGCATTGCTGACCTGAGGAACAGAGGAGAAGTCTCGAAAGCTTGTCTGATAATATCTGTTGTTAGTCCAAATAAAAAAAACATATCACCTAATACTGAATTGCCCATTTTCTCTGCACTATTGGTCGTTAAGAAACCTTCACTCACTGTACGTAATCCTGCGCAGAGTTAGCACCCATGAGCCTAACTTGTACTTGTTTGTATGCAGGATGCGCGAGTTTGAAGTTGGGGGGCACCCGATTCTGTTGGTGAAGAGTAATGGAGCGTTCAGTGCTGTGGGAAGCAAGTGTACCCACTATGGGGCCCCCCTGAGCAAAGGTAACCCGAATCCTCATCATCTACTGACTTCATTCCTCTGTCAGATGCTTTATTTCTCTTCTGTTATGGCTATTGTGATCAATGTCATGACGTTTATTCACCATTGTATATTAATAATCAAGTGTACTATGTGCTGCTGCTTCAAATGGTTTCCTAATTGTACAAAAAATGCAGCATAATCTCATCAATGCAAACAGAGATAAAACACAGAAGGTCTCACTAATGCTGTGATCTCTAATAGCCTTTAATAACTGAGTGAATTAAAAGAAGATCCATCAGTGGTTGTTGCCTATTGCCAACTCTTAGGTATAAAAGACTGAACACAGGATTAGAGACGCACAACCCACCACTTCAATGATGCAGATTAACACAAAAAAGTAAAAGGGAAAAATTCCCACTCACAAGTGTAGTGCGGTCACACAGCCACAGTGTTGTATATCCCATAGTGGAATATCTCTATTCTTGCTGCCTCTGTCCTCCTCAGTAGAGAGTCTCCTTGTGCTGGAGGGAAACCGCCAACCAGAACGCTCCAGTCTTCACTGCTGAGTTGCACCGAGATGACCCTTTGATGTTGTGGAGATGGGTGCAGCAGGCTACAGCAGATTGCCAGGATCCCTTGGGCACGCTATTCTACAGTCCAAAATCGCCCAACGCGTTTCGCAAAGCCTGTCTTTGCTTCCTCAGGGGCTATGGTGGGATTATCACATAAGAGTCCCTTTTTATAGTATCTTGGGTCAAATTAACCCTTTAGTTGGCATAAAAACTACACTCCAAAAATTAATTACATGTGTATGTTTAGGAGACAATATAACATATTCATGATTATTATAAAATACAGAATAGTACATTAATAATGTAGTTTTAACAAAAATAAATAATTGACATTATATAGTATAAAGCATAAAGGAAGATTGCATCATTGATAAATCACAAGATCACTCTAATTGGTTAACCATCCAATCACCTATCTATTTAATATCTAATAAATATTATATCAATATATTTCAATATTAGTCAATTTATTTAAATTCAGAAATATGCTTGGAGTTTAAGAATAGGTTTTTAATTTCAAGTTTTATTAGATATAATATTTAGAAACAATTAAAAAAATATTTTAAAATCATTATATTGCCCATATTTTGTCTAAATATTTTAACATGGAAGGAGAAGAATGTAATACAAAGTAAATTTTTCTTTTTGGAGACATAGAAGATAGGACTAGAAGGAGATCAATGGATCTATTTTTAAATGAAGAACATGTAGAGGTAAAAAACAACACTAGTAATGACCATCCTAGACTAATTTTACGGAATCTAGAGAAATGCCTCTTTTAAGAAGTGAGACTGATTTGATTTAGTCGCCGTGGTAAATTATATAAAACATAAATACATCCCAAGAGGGCTAAAAATATATAAAAAGGGTCTCTTATGGACAGTGTTAATCACACCCTCGCCCCTGAGAAAGCAAAGATAGGCTTTGCGAAACGCGTAGGGCGATTTTGGACTGTAGAATAGCATTCCCAAGGGATCCTGGCAATCTCCTGTATCCTGCTGCACCCATCTCCACAACACCGAAGGGTCATCTGGGCGCAACCCGGAAGTGAAGACTGGAGCGCGCTGCCTGAAGGTGGATAGAGAGCGTGCTAGTCGGATATTGGTGCGGTATGACTAGGATTTGATTTCCCTTTTGTCTGTCACTGTATGTTCAACAAGAGTTTGCACAGCCAAGGCCCCCCTCTTCCATTCCGTAATGTTTATTGGCTCTCTGATAAGGACAGGGTTCTCTAAGGGTATAGGAAACGCTTGATTGACAAACAGTTTCCTATTCAGAGGCCCACATGAAAACGCAATATGTCATTAATTTCCAGAGAAACAATAGAAACCAAATCTTTGCTTTTAGCATGGTTAGATTAGTTTAAGGAAGCCAAGTACATTGAAAAATTATTGACAAGAGGTTGTTTTGGGACCGGCTAGAATTGCACTTAAAGTGGCGACTCCCAGAGTGTTATAAATATACAAGTATTATTTAATCACACTTTTTTATTTTAAAGTTATTATGTAAACATGGTGAGCTGAGACGTCAATTTGTAATTCATTTCTCAAACAATGAAAGCAGGCAAATCTTGCCTATTCGCATGATTAGACTTGTTTAAGTCAATTAGGCTGTTGCATTCTTTACAAACGGCATACTGTATGGGATTGCACCTTTAAGGCGTATGCACACAGTGAAAAGTATCCTGTTGCAAACAAGAGTGAGGAGGTCCCTCAGAGAAGATTACTGTAATCCATACTCTGTGCTTTGCTCTGCCCCCCCGAGGTCACAGAAACCGGTAGTGTTTTCTACTTTACTGCTAATTACCTTTCCAACGGACATCTCTATTCCTCATTGTATTGTATGTCTTTATTTATATAGCGCCATTAATGTACATAGCGCTTCACAGTAGTAGTACACGTGGTAATCAACTAAATAACAGATAATATAAATAACAAGTCATGGGAATAAGTGCTTCAGACATAAAAGTAACATTAAGGAAGAGGAGTCCCTGCTCCGAGGAGCTTACAGTCTAATTGGTAGATAGGAAGAACGTACAGAGACAGTAGGAGGGAGTTCTGGTAAGTGCGTCTGCAGAGGGAAGCATTCCTTCCTTTCATTCTTGTTTTCTTTTAGTGCTACCTTAGCGCCAGGCATTTACTGCTAGGTTGTAATTGGAAAATATGCTAATGAATGTTGTACTCATCGCATACCGGTGAAAACCCCCTTGTTTAATCCTTGCACAATTACATATTTCATGTTTTGCAATGTAAGGCCCTCATCCTCCCTACAGAATGGAGCAGCAAATAAAATAAACACTTGTGAGCACATTCACGTGTCTCAGACAGGTCTGCAACCCTGCCTTTCCCCATTATCTCTTAGCATACAGTGCTTACACTGCAGCCAGGGATTCTGGGTAATGGCCTGCTAATGAGCTCTCATAGTGAGTCACTTTTATTTGCTTCTCGTCCATTTTAACATGGACAACCCCTATAAATGTTTTCCTGCCGTACAGAATGGAGATAGTTACATTTGCTATACAGATGTAACAGACTTTATTCTACCTACTGATAACGCAGAACATCACAGAATACTTGGGAGACCATATTTTTCCCGGGACAAACCAGAACAAATGTCGCGCATGCGCAAACGAAGATAAAAAGGCTGATATGAGTAACCTACAGATGTGCTCCACCTGAGCTCGGACATTATATTTCAGCCGAGTATTGAAACTTTCTGTTTTTTGAGCGATATGTATAGCAGTCCATTGCGAATGTATTGGGCCCCATAGAAGATAAAACAATGACTGGTAATACAATACTATCATTCAGTTATCCATGTATCAAAACAGAATTAGGTGAGCACACATCAGTTGAGCAGCAAGGCATGTGCTGGCCTTGTATTGTGTTTGGCCGCGCAAGCGCGACCAGCACTTCCCTACTGCGCATGCGCAACTGGCTCTTTCCTACCGCGCATGCGCGATTGGTACTTGCCAGCTGCTCGTGCGCATGTGCAATAGGCAAGCTCCGATTGTGCATGCGTAGTAGCCAAGTGCCAGCCGCGCTTGTGCAGCAGCAAAAATATGCATTGTTCACGCTAGAGAGCGGGTCCCTCCCAAAATTGCTGACAATTTATTAGTGAAATTCTACATTTTGAGCCTAAGTCTAATAACAAAGGAGTCATCTAGTTGCATCTTTTGATCCAAAAATGATTAAGCCCTGTAAAGTTATACATGTATACCTGCTTTATACCTGCCACTGATAATGACCTAGGAAGCTGTGGATATGTATTTTCCCCCCTCTCTTAAATGACATTTTCTGCCGATGACCACTCACGTTTTAGTGACATCAGATCCAAAAAGAACGCACCCCGAGCTTCCATTTTTCGCTTTCATGTTTTGGTACATTTACGATTTGCAAGTGTGATCACAATGGGACTGTATAAATTGGTACTGAATACAGCTACATTTTACAATCGGAAAATGCAACCTGCAAAATGCAAAAAAAACACTACTCAGTGGCACTTCTTCCGTGTCTTAGTCCCCTCTATGTAGGGTGACCAAACGTCCCAGTTTTAGCCTGGAAAGTCCCGTTTTTTATCCACTTGTCCCGATTCCTGAGTTTTCTGGCCATTGTCCCGTTTTATTTTCTCTGCGCTGGGCGCGCATGCGCGATGTGCACTTGCCGAACGCACATGTACAAATCGCTGCATGCCGGCAAATGCTGATTGGTCAAGCGGCGACCGCACATACACGACCAGTAAACGCTCGGTGCTCGCGACAGTGCATGCGCGACATTTGTCCCGGTTTTTGCCGAGACAAATATGGTCACCCTACTTACGCTATTCTGTGAATATTCTTCCCAGTGCCGGACAGGAGTCCAGCTCTATTCAAATGATTGGGATTAAAATCTGCTCCAGCATGGGATACACCGCTTCATAATATACTGAATAGTGGCTTAAGTTGTCCATGTGTCAATGCAAAAAACCCTCAAAACACCTTCCTTTGATGCGCTACAGATTTTTTTTCTGCCTGGAACTTCTTCCGTTGTTTGATAAGAAGTATGTTTATCATATACATATATACATATATATACATATATACATATATTTATATACATATATACTTCATATACAGGACTGGGAGGTTTCTGACTGTCAGAGTGTTATCATGAATAAAAGGAAATACAATGAAGGACAGAGATGCAACATATCACCTCCCTAACTCCTCCTATTGCCCCTTTCCTAATGGCAAGATGACACATCCGACAACTTGCAAAAAGACCTTGCTACATTAGGGGGCTATTTTGTCAAAGTCGCCCTGCTGTAAAACAGGCATAATATGTCAGTTAGTATATTACCCGCTACAAAAAGTCCTATGATTTTTTAATTGGATTGTTTTCTTTTTTTTTAGAAACTGTTCTTATGTTTTGCACCTAGGACACCTTCATAAATAACTCTACATCTGAAACTCAGGGTGGCATTTGCTGTCGTACTGTTTGCCTTATAGTTGTATGTATTCTTTATTTATATAGCGCCCACAGCTGTACTTTGTGCTTTACAAAAGAGACAATACAGGGAATTATAGTACCATAAGTGCAACAAATAAAATCAGACAATAGGAAATGAAATCCCTGCCCAGGAGATCATACAATCTAAGTCTATCCTTCCTAATTGCCCTTCAAATATGACACAGATGACGTACATCTGATTAATGTATTGCTTGTGTAAAGCAAACAAGACTGAAAATAGATCAAGTATCCCCTGCTCCAACCTGTACAGTTTCCATCCTAACTGAAAACAGAGGAAAATAATTATTTCATTAACACACTTGTGGGATTTCTTTAACTGCACAAGCACTGTCTTTAGTCTGGATGCTCTGACCCCTAAGATATGTCGCACATTGGCGATCCTAACGTTGCACTTACTGTAGAAGATGACTTTCCCCTGGTGTTCCATTCTAACGTTCTGTATTGCAGGAGTCCTGGCAGGCGAGAGGGTGCGCTGCCCTTGGCATGGTGCCTGCTTCAATATTAAGACAGGGGACATCGAAGAATACCCAGGGTTGGACAGCCTGCCCTGCTTCAAGGTAACTAAAATCTATTATTGCCTCAACGGCAGCCCAGAGCCCGTAACAATTATTCCTTTAATCCAGTGATTCCCAACCAGGTGGGACTTACAAGAAGGACTCGGCGTCACAAGAGTGAGATAGGTGCTGGGAGATACAGAAAGGGGCATAGGGAGGACAGTGAGTGACAGTGTCAGAAATGGTGACTGATAAATAAATTGTCATATTTCCTACATCACATATTACTTACTCTTTGAAAATGCAATTTTAAAGGATCCCGGTACCCCCAAATGTGGACAGTAGATAAATACTCACATACAAAAATACTACAAAAATGGCGGTGATGTCAAATAAGTTATATCTTCAAAGATGGTTGCATAATTATTATTTTCCTGGTGTTAACTCTCTGTCTGATCTTGGTGGTATATCTTCTCTCCCGGTGTTAACCTTGTCTCTCTCTTTCTTGTGTAATCCTACTCTTCCAACTAGCTAAACCTATCAGTATTTATCCAGAGAATATCCCTTAGTCAGCTCTTCCTTCTTCCAATACTATGACCAAATAAGGTATCTACATGTGTCCTATAGCTTAAAACTGATATCTGATAAGGGACTGTCCATCCTCCATGCAAGGGAATACATTTATATTACATAAATGATTAGCTCAGCGTATCATCAGTTATCAATAGCAACTGTCTGCCGATTGTAACTCAAATGTCACCCGCAGGACCCTTCCCCAGACATCTCAAGACAGCTGTGACCCATTATAACTTTTAATCCTATCCTAATGTAACAGTGAATCTACAGAGAAGATTAATTTACTATTAGAATAATTCAAGTATGCGACATAGTCTGTATTACGGAAGATTCGTTGCAAATCAGAAGAATATCATGTGCGTGGCGTTTATTTTCATATTCCGGATTTAAACCTAATTACAATATAATAATGTAACTGAACTGGAATACTTACAAAAATCCTATCACAAAGTTTTGTCCATGTTTATACCAGTGATGGACAGGTTTCCGTGCCAAAGCGAGAGAGAGAGAGCCCCACTAAGTTTCAAATACTAAATATATCTTAAATGAAACTGTTAATAAATGTTAATAAATATAAGTGGGACTGAGATTACAGAAAAGTAAATTGCACCAGTGGCAAAGGATTGGGCACTTTGCAGTAAGTGTGGAGTGAATGCCCGCCTACTGCTCTAGGAGACTGTGATGGCAGATACAGTAAATATGTTTAAGAATAGATTGAGGCCTATATCTACTAAGTGGGGCTGTAAAGGGTCTGCCACCAGAAGGTTTCATATGGAATAGCACTGCTTCGTGAATATGGCCCTGAAGGTTAAAACATAGGCAGATGTAGGGAGAGATCTGATTTCTGTTTACCTGATTAACGAAGGATTATTTTGTCCCTTGTGAGATTAATTGGCAAGTATTGCAATAGGGTTTTTGTTTTCCTTTCTAATGAATCAACATGAATGTATGTACACTGATTTCACCCAGGCAGAATTTACCAAAGCTTACTTCATGGATATGCGTCTTTTTATTTTCATCCTTTGTATGACTAAGGCAGTTGTTTTCAAAAGATTTTTTGGTTAAGGAACACTATAATTATATTGTTAAATTCTGCAGAACCCCAACCCTCTCTAATAGCGCGTCTGAGATCAGATGTATTGTAAGGAACCCCAACCCTCTCTAATAGCGCGTCTGAGATCAGATGTATTGTAAGGAACCCCAACTCTTTACTAGCGTGTCTGAGATCAGATGCATTGTAAGGAACCCCAGCCCTCTCTAATAGCGCGTCTGAGATCAGATACATTGTAAGGAACCCCAACCCTCTCTAGTAGCGTGTCTGAGATCAGACGCATTGTAAGGAACCCCCAACCGTTTCTAATAGCACGTCTGAGATCAGATGCATTGTAAGGAACCCCCAACCCTTTCTAATAGCGCGCCTGTGATCAGATGCATTGTAAGGAACCCCCAACCCTCTCTAAAAGTGTGTCTGAGATCAGATGCATTGTAAGGAACCCCAACCCTCTCTAATAGCGCATCTGAGATCAGATGCATTGTAAGGAACCCCAACCCTCTCTAATTGCGCGCCTGAGATCAGATGCATTGTAAGGAACCCCAACCCTCTCTAATAGCGGGCTTGATATCAGATGCATTGTAAGGAACCATGTAGGCGGACGCTCACAGAGGTATGCAAGGGAGTCTGGTTATAGTGAAATTAAATAAGGCTTTTATTGCGCCTGTTTCCTTAACATCAGGAAACCATCCAAACAAGGGGTAAACAAAGCTTCTCTTCCCTTGGGAGTATTTCTAGTGAAATACTATGCAATCCACCACTCCCTTTATATAAGCATGCCTCCCAGCCCCAAACATATAGCATGAAATGAACAGATATAAAAAAGTCTTATAAATGAAAGTCTTATCTGTTCCTTGTGGTTTGGAGGGAAAATCTTCTCTGTTCCTGGTTGCTACCTTTTCTTCAGGATTTGTCAGCATTCAGGTTTAGAAGTTTCCTCTGTGTCTTGCAAGCAGCCTCTTCTGGTACAGTAGACTCAAGACGTCTGTCCCCATGTCAGTCTCACAAGTTGTGAGAGTAAGGGACAATCTCTGCTTTGTCTCCAAGTTCAGCTCAGGTGTGAGCCAAGGAGTCTCACTTTCTGTCTCAAAAGACAGGCTTTTCTAAGCAATCTAATCAGGCAGGTGGTGTTTGTTAATTGACTACCAGCAGTTAACCACCACACTGCTGGATTAGAGGCACATTACCTGAACAGGGATAACTCCCCTGTTATATACCTCCCCTGTTTGTGGGAAGCTCGGTCTTGCCACGGCCAAAGCCCATCCTTCCACTCTCATTCTAGATATCTCAGTGACTTGAATGAGAGTGGATGGAGGAAGAGAACCCTCAGTCCCGCTGGGATTGGAGCCCTTTCTCCAGTTTATTCGCGTCTCCTCCCGAAGGTGCTTGAAATCAGCACTCAGTCGCTCGAGGAGGACTTTTTCTAAGTATAGTCTTTTTGCTATGTGTGCGGTCATGAGATTTCCCTCGCGTCGGGTGCTCGTCTTATTGTAGGCAGACTGTATGGCAGTATTTGCAGAGCATTTAAAAACAGCCCTTTGAGTTTTCTGCTCTTGAAGCTATCTCTCTGCCCTTTTCCCACTCAATGGGGTTGCTAGTTCAGCCTCTTTGGGATTAAGTTGTAATTCCACCCCCACTTCCAGAGAATGTCCCATCTTTTCAGCTTCATCAGCTAAGGATTCCTCTGGTTTTGATTCAGCACGTGTACCTTCTTTTATTGCCTATTGGGTGGCTGAAGGTTTTGCTAGTGCTTGTTTAGGTGGTTCACATTTTGCAACCTTGTCTTTCAGACGAGCAGTATTCCCAGCTCTCACTGTACCCTTGTCTTCATGGGTTTTTGTGGCTGTGGGATACTGACGCTTAGTCAGGGTCAATACTTGTCCTTGTAGAACTGTCATCTCATCCGCGAGAGATCCCTGTTTTTTGAGTGCGGCTTGCGAGTCTCTTCTCAGGGAATTTATCTGCATGCTTTGCTTTCTCTGAGCTTGCTTCCACATTTTTATTGCATTGTGAAGCACTATGAACTTCTTTGCTTGGGCCACAGTTACTTGTTTCAGTTTCTGGACCTTCTTGTGCTCCCTTTTGTGCCGCGTCACCTGGGTTCTAAGCTTGGCATTTAGCGTTGCTTTGGTGACGCTCAGGGTAGCCTTCAGTTTCTCATGCTGCTTTGCGGGGACATACTGGGTAATCAGTCATTCCTGCAGCACTTGAATTTCTTTAACAGCCTGCAGATTGTCTTCCTGCAGAGTTCGCTGCTTCTCCTCGGCCTTCTCGAGGTGCGTACGCAGACCTTGCAGTTGGTTCTGCAGTCGGTACTCTGCTTCAAACTTCTCACCTTCCAAAAGTCTATTTATTTCTTTAAGCTCGTGCAGCTTTTCATTTTTTTCCTTGACGTCGTTTGTCAAATTAAAATTTTCTTCTTTGAGTTTTAAGTTTTTTCTTTGTAATCTTAAATGTTCTCCTTTTTCAGTCTCTGTACTATTCAGGGCCTCCTTGCAGTCCTCCTTCCATTTACGCACATCTGCTTTGAGAATGACAGTCTCCTGGCGTGAGACTTCCTTCTCTAGGTTGAGGGTCTGAAGCTCCTTCTGGGAGACTTGGAGATCTGTATTAAGATTGACAATCGTTTCTTTAGAAATGTTCAGCTCCTCAGTGAGACTGTGTAGTTCCTTTCTGGAAACTTCCAGGTCTGTGCGGCAGCTGTTGGTCTCATGATGTGAGGCATCCAGTGCTCTGCGGAGTGTCTGAACCTCTTTCTGAGATACGTCCACCTCTGTCTGGACACTGTTGACCTCCTGTTGTGAGGCATTCAGCTCTATGCGAATAGTGTGAACCTCTTGCTGGAAGACTGTCATCTGCTTCAGTGCCTCCTTATACTTCCGCTTTGGCGTAGCCATCATTTTATCAGATTGGCTCTGCTTTTCATCCATGGCGGAAATAGTAGCATTTGCAGTATCTAGCTCAGTCTTGAGATCGTCCAATTCTGTCCTGGCTGCAGAGTACATTGCGAGCACCGTCTTCTGTAACTTAGCATTATCTTTCAGTAGCTCCGCGTAATCATCTTTCTTTTGTTTCAATTGTTCACGGAGTATATCACAGACACGCCTGGCATTTTTCAGGGCATCCTCAGGGCTGGTCAAGGGATCGACACTCACTGGTTCCGGCTCCGCTTCACTGGGATGGTTGGTTGAGGGTTCCTCACTGTTGGCACTCTGCTTCCAGATATGGATAATAGCTCATTTGCTCATTCGAAATCAAACATTAGCCATCCAGCATAAATAAAGTAAATAAAACGTTCTACTTACCCCTGCCATCATGAAGGGCGTCCTCATCAGCATACTGCAGGTCCATGCCCTCCGTGGGAAGCAAGCCATGCCCTCCGTGGGCAGCAAGAGTACATGAAAAAATACAATCTAATGGCCCCTAACTCCTTAATCACCATAGCGATTAATAACTGCTATAGTAATTAACGGGTTAACCCCTGTCCCCTGCTACCCACCCGGGAGGCCTAACCACCCACAGTGGCACAGTGGTATATCATACCCATATAATATGGGCATGATAAGCCACTATAGAACTCAATGGTCAACCTAATAAAAACCATTAAGGCCAATAATAAAAGAAATACACAAGCACCTAAACACCCCAACAATAAAATAATTAAAAAGCCTAATAGTACACACGAATAACATTTATCTATCACCAAAACAGCAAAAGAATAACAATGATGTTATTCCAAAACATAAGTATAAAATTAAATAAACACCTCTCCAACCAATTAAATAAATAAAAGCACTAGCCAACAGATCAATTAAATAAATAAAAGCACTAGCCAACAAAACAATAAATTAAACAAATTAGTTTAAAGAATGTGACATCATATCTTAAAGTGATGTCATCCTTTTTAACTAATTTAACATATCACATGGTATAGGAACCAATGGGATGGTCTTCAATCCCATTGGCTCTAATTCCATGTGATATGAGACATGTGGTTTTAAGGATGTGACGTACCTCTCTTGGAGATGACGTCACATCCTTAAAAAAAAAAGAGAGACGGGCACATGGTACAGCGTCCAATCGGATTGGAGCTGTATCATCTGACCCTAAAATGTGACTTTTTTTCAGGTTTTATTATTGTATTTATTTATTTGGATGTTTTTCATTGCCCATTGACTGCCAATGTATTAATCTGTGCCCCTTTAGGGTACAGATAAATACACTGCTAGGCAATGCTTTTTTTTGGCAAATGCTTGTTTTGTATTGATTGGTATTTTTTCTATTTCTGTTTATTGTTTTGAAAAAATTGTTTTGAATTTGGATGGTTTGTTTTTAGTACATTTTAGGATTGGTTAGCATTTTAAATTAATTAATTGTTTTGTTGGCTAGTGCTTTTATTTATTTATTTGATTGGTTGGCTATGGTTTTATTTCTTGAATAGTTTGCTTGGATGGGTGTTTATTTAATTGTATTGTTATGTTTTGGAATAACATAATTTTAATTATTTTGGTGATAGATACATTTTACTGATGTGTACTATTAGGCTATTTAGTACTTTTATTGTTGGGGTGTTAGGTGCTTGTGTATTTATTTAATTCTTGTGTATTTTTGGACTTAATGATTTGTATTAGGTTGACCATTGAGTGCTATAGTGGCTTATCATGTCCATATTATATGGGTATGATCAGTGGTCAACAAACCACCAAAAAATCTACTCGCCACACAAAAAAATCTACTCGCCACCTAGTACCAAATGTGTGCTGCTTGGGCCAATAGGAGCTCGCCACGATGTTAAATCCACTCGCCCGGGGCGAGCAAATGTATAGGTTTGTCGAACACTGGGTATGATATACCACTGTGCCAATCAATGGGTAGAGGGTGGGTGTAGTGGCCCTTGGGTGGGTAGCGAAGGAGGGTGGGTTAACCCCTTAATTACTATAACGGTTATTAATCGCTACGGTGATTAAGGGTTTAGGGGCCATTAGATTGTATTTCTTCATGAACTCTTGCTGGTAACGGAGGACATGGACCTGCATTATGCTGACGAGGACGCCCTTCATGATGGCAGAGGTAATTAGAAAGTTTTATTTGCTTTATTAATGCTGGCTGACAAATGTTTGATTTTATAATGGGTCAATTTAGCAATCACTACAGATGCCTGCGGAACATGTGCACAAGGCAAACAATGCATGCAAAAGCACAATATTACTCTGACAATCTCCTCCAGAATACATCAAACCCAGCTAACTTCTGGAAGGTTATCAACAACATATTCCAGCCTTCTAACCATCTACAGCCAAGTAATATCACTAAGGGGATATTACTCTGATAAACCCACTGACATTGCAAATGCATTCAATGATTACTTTGTGGGGTGTGCTACTAACTTATTAGCGAAACGCAACCCAAACCACAAACCTGAATCTCATCCTGGGAGTACCCATATAGCCCCACCCCCTCCCAACACTGCCCACAATTTTAAATTTGGCCCAGTATCCGAAGAGATTACACAAGCGCTCCTCAAATTAAAACTAAGCAGCCAATGTGGACCTGACCTACTACAATCTAGGTTCCTAAGACTCGGTGCCCCAGCAATTGCCAAACCAATTGCTTCCATAGTCAACTCTGTCCTGTCTGCAGGCCATATCCCTAAGACCTGGAAAACTGCCAGAGTTGTCTCAATCTTCAAAAGTGGGGACAAAAACACTGTCTCAAACTACAGGCCAATCTCCCTTCTCCCAATCCTATCCAAAGTCATGGAAAAATGTGTCCACACCCAATTAAGCGATTACTATAAGACAAATTTCCCTAGCCAATTCCAATCTGGCTTTCGCCCCAAACACTCTACCGTAACTACCCTGCTAAAGGTTTGCAATGAAATCCAGTGTGGAATGGAACGGGGACAACTCACTGGTGCAGTATTCCTAGATTTTGCAAAGGCTTTTCATACTGTTGATCATGCTATCCTGCTTAACAAACTCCAGAGCTTTGGAATAGGGAAACATGCTTTAAACTGGTTTCAGTCCTACCTATCAGGTAGATCCCAACATATGTCCATCTCAGGCTCTAAATCCAAACCCCTGGATATCACCTGTGGTGTCCCACAAGGCTCTGTTCTGGGGCCCCTACTCTTCTCAGTGTTCATCAATGATCTTCCCACAGCTTGTAAGGACGCCTCAATACACATGTATGCAGATGACACAATCCTATATGCACACAGCCATAGCCTCCCTGACCTTCAACACATACTTCAGTCTGACTTTTTGAGACTCGAAAACTGGATTTCCCAAAACAAACTGTTTTTAAACACTGACAAGACTGTAACAATGGTATTTGGGACCAAGACTAAATTTGTAAAGCTTCCAGTGACTGAGCTCCTGATTAGAACCAACGCTAACACCACCCTAACCCCTGTCACTAGTTTTAAATACCTGGGCTTATGGTTTGACTCCCACTTAACATTCGGAATGCACATTGATACCCTGACATCCAAAGCCTATGCCAGGCCTGCACAACATGCGGCCCGCTGGCACTCACTGTGCGGCCCGTGGCGGCGGTTTCCCCCTCCTCCCTCAACCGAGTCTGCTCTCCCTCCCCCGGGTCCGCTCTCCCTCCCCCGAGTCCGCTCTCTCCCCCGCCGCCGAGCCGGAGCCGAGCCCAGCACAGCCCGCTCTCAAGACTGCACGCTCTAGCAGTGCGGCACTTCTGGTGCCCGCAGCTTGCGAGTGCGCGCAGTCCTGCCTGCTCTCTGCCATAATCTGAGGTGCAGGGGGGTGAGGGGAGATGCAGGGGGTAATGTGAGGTGAGGAGGTGCAGGGGAATATGTGAGGTGCAGGGGGATATGTGAGGTGCAGGGGGGTGAGGGGAGGTGCAGGGGGGTGATGTGCAGGGAGGATGATGTGCAGGGGGTGAGGGGAGGTGCAGGGGGTGGTGATGTGCAGGGGGGGTGATGTGCAGGGGGGGGGTGATGTGCAGGGGGGGTGATGTGAGGTGCAGGAGGAGTGATGTGAGGTGCAGGGGAGTGATGTGAGGTGCAGGGGAGTGATGTGAGGTGCAGGGGGGGTGGAATGCGTGTGGTCTGCGGGGGGTATTGTGTGTGATGTGGAGGGTGAGTATTGTGTGTGATGTGGAGGGTGAGTATTGTGTGTGATGTGGAGGGTGAGTATTGTGTGTGATGTGGAGGGTGAGTATTGTGGGTGATGTGGAGGGTGAGTATTGTGTATGGGTGAGGGGGAGAGATGGGGTTGTGAGAGATGGGGAGTCACAAACGTTGATGATGAGGGGTGCAGGGGGAGATATATGAAGATGATGAGGGGTGCTGGGGGGGATATGAGGATGAGGGGTGCTGGGGGAGATATGAGGAGGTTGATGAGGGGTGCTGGGGAGATATATATCAGGATGAGGGTTGCTGGGGCAGATATGAGGATGATGAGGGGTGCTGGGAGAGATTGAGGGGTGCTGGAGATATGAGGATGATGATGAGGTGCTGGGGGAGAAATGATGATGATGATGATGATGATGATGATGATTTTACCCGTGCAGCCCGAATCTGTATTCCTTGGAGCAGTTCGGACCTTCTCACTTGACAAGTTGTGCAGGCCTGACCTATGCCAAACTAGGTGTATTTTACAGGAACAAATCCTCCCTAAGCCTGCTGGTCAGAAAGCGTATTTATTTATTTATAAAATATTTTACCAGGAAGTAATACATTGAGAGTTACCTCTCATTTTCAAGTATTGCACAGCAGATGCTAATGCCAATTATCGACTATGGAGACATAGTATATGGCTCGGCACCCCAAACCCACCTTGGCAAACTTGACACCCTCTACAATTCAATTTGCCGTTTCGTTCTCCAATGCAACTACAACACACATCACTGCGAAATGCTCAAAGAACTAGATTGGTCATCACTCGAGTCTAGGCACAAAGTTCACCTTTCCTGTCTTGCCATCAAATACTTTCTGGGCAAGCTACCCACCTATCTGAACAAGCTCCTCACCCCTACCACATACAGCACTTATCATCTGAGATCTGACTCCAAAAGACTGTTCATGGTCCCAAGGCTCAACAAAGAATCCGGCCGCTCCTCCTTCTCTTACCGTGCACCCCAAAACTGGAACAACCTACCGGAGATTCTCATATCCACCACCAGCTTAAGTTCTTTCAAAACTAAAGCTGTCTAACATTTTAATCTGGTCTGTAACTGTTACATAGGCCTATAATATACATCTTCCCTAACTGTGCATGCAATGTATTGTATATAATGTATACCCTGTTCATTTATGTAACTGTATTTGTAACCATGTATTATTTGTCATATTAACTATGCCCAGGACATACTTGAAAACGAGAGGTAACTCTCACTGTATTACTTCCTGGTAAAACATTTTATAAATAAATAAATAAATAAAATTATCCATATCTGGATAATAGTTATTTTGCCCATTAATGTAATGTATGTGGGGGTTGTTGGGGGTAGAGGAGGTGGGTAGTAGGGTTGTTGTGTTTATTTTTGTTTCTTTGGGATAAGGGGATTGGGTTAAGGGGGTAGTAGCCCCAAGGGTGGGTGTTTAGGACTTCTGGAGGTAGCGGGACTGGTTAACCCATTCATTACCATTGCAGTTCCCACCGCTATGGTAGTGAAGGAGTTAACTCGTCCCACAACCTTCCAGGCAGGCCTAAGCACCCACCTTGGGACAACTACCCCCTTCATCCACCCCCTCAGCCCCAAGAAACTGGCTATTGAGGTTTAACCCCTTCAATGCCTTAGCGGCTAGTCGCTAAGGTAATGAAGCTGTTTTAATATAAATTTGAATACTAGTGTAGAAAAGCAGGGATCTCTGGAGCAGAACCGCGTTGATTTGAGGTCTGGGGTCCTCCTGCTTCCGAGATACAAATCTTGCGATTGCTGGCGAGATTTGCGCAGGGAATGGCGGCTCTCTCTACAGCTGGAACAAATCGTTGGATAAGCTCTTCTGAGAGAGGCGATCGTCACGTCGCCGGCTACACGGCCATTTTGGGAATTTTGCTAACACAGGTAATCAAGTCTTTCTGAATACCGTGATAGCAACACTCAAACAACTGTTGGCATAAACGGCCCAGCGATTATTTTTATGAAGGCTTATATAATTGGCACCTTAAACTCTATTACATTTGTTCAATGAAGCCAGTTAAATTGTTCAGTTTACACATTTTATTTTTCACAAACTGAAAGGGATTGCACCTTTAACCCCTCGGGTGTCAGAGGGGCCATCATTGCAATGCGATGACGTCCCTTTGGCTACAGAGGATAAGCAGTATGCGGCACTAACCCTTCACAATGAACAGCATGGCTTTTATTTGTTTTACCAGCATCTCTTCTTTTCTGCTTACAGGTGACTGTGCAGAATGGCAAAGTGTGTATTGTCGCCAGTAAAAAGGTATGCTCAACTCTCATACCTCCTTCCCAAGCCTGGGGGTAGAGGAGGGTGGGGGGTGGGACAGAAAAGCATGGAGGACTTGAAATTGTATTAGTCCATTGAACCAGGTAACAGCCCCACCACTGTCTTTTATTTCAGGCACTGGAGAGCGTCAAAAGGGTTAAAAGCATGAGCAGCCGCTGTGCTGCAGACAGGAGTACAGTAGCTATCATCGGAACAGGTAAGGAGGGTACTTTGGTATTCAGAATGTAACTAGAAAACATGGGAAGGATCAACTTCCATTTGATAACTGCATCACCTTGGGTAATTTTTTCCCCTTTATATTTGGAATTAGGATGTTTCCCAGATCACAACCCCGCCAGTCAATGTTTTTTTTCTTGTATGTTAAAATTTCTGTTCATATCCAAACGCTAAGGGGGTAATTTATCAAAGTCTTCCTACTGCTAAAAGAGTGTAAAAATCTGCACTAGTCTACATCTCTGTCGCCCCAAAGGCGGACAGCCTGTGGCGGCAGCTGAAGGGCAGCCAAAGGGTGCCAGCCATCTTCTGCCATACGCTGCTCAATTACGGGGTTGGGTTAAGTCTTCTAACACAACACATTGTGTTGTGCCTATCCTACCTCTTCTAACACAATGTTAACCTTGTCTGTAACTGTTACATAAGCCCATAATCATACATTATCTCTAACTGACAATGAAATGTCTGTAAATTGAATGTATTAGCACTGTTCATTTAATGCAACCATGATACGAAAAAATCCTATTGATAATGTGGGGGGGTTTCTTTTTGCGTAGAATATGTTTTGGATTGGACTGAGTGGTCTCCCGATAAGACCTTTTTTTGTTTCCCCCAATGGGAGTTATTACCTTCCTGCACTTCGTCCATCCAAAGAAGAAAAAAATGGCCCCAACAGAAGGGTGCTGACGAGCCAATCATATCATTGGCACAAGGCTGCTTAGGATCATAACTGGAAAAGGGCAATACTCTCGTTAAAATATTACTCAAGTGTAACGGGTTCTCCCCCACCCACTCGCAGATAATACTGTGGAGGTGTAGGAACATGCAAGGTTACTCAGGTGTGGTGCTTTACCTGTTGGCTCACAGGAGGGCTGAGCTTCCGCCACTGGGAACCTGGGGTTCATACATCTCTAGGTGCAACGCCTCCACCTGGGAGGGATCCCAACGGAGTGGGAGGAGGCCCTCACAGGAAACAACCACACAAAGCGAACAAGTGTAAAACAGGACTGGCTTTACTGCATAACAAACCGCATCTACATACAGCAACACAACCTTCATGCGCCACGGCGGACGCTAACCACACTGGGCGTCACGGCGGACGCTACCACCTCTGGCGTCACGGCGGACGCTAATCACACTAGGCGTCACGGCGGACGCTACCACCTCTGGCGTCACGGCGGACGCTAATCGCACTAGGCGTCACGGCGGACGCTACCACCACTGGCGTCACGGCGGACGCTAACCTCCCACAGAGTGATCCCACCCCGTGTCCAGTAACCCCCACCCAAATGTCTTGCACCCCCAAAGTCAAATACCACTGTGCATGTGTATGTGTGACTGCGCAGCCACTATGTTTGGTGATAGGCCTGGTTGGTGCACGTGAGTTGCAGGTTACCTGCCCGGGCTCCAGCCACGGGTACCGCGATATCAATCCGCACGATCCGACATTGTCCTCCACACCGCGTGGGTTGAAAGTCCAGCGCGAACAATGTCTCTCCTAGTCTTAGGGTCTTTGGTGGTGTTCTGAGCCCAGAACCCACCTCGCAGGGCCGCACGGCGTCAACACTGTGTCCCTGACTACTTGACCAAATAATGGGGCAGTGTCCCTATCTAGGGCCTGTCCCTAAGCTCCACAAGCTATTATGTGACTCAGGACCTAACTGGGACCTTGGGGGCTGCTGGCCTATGCAGAGGGTCACTGACCCCTGCATCCACCTCTTACCCCTATCTAGTCCGGATCCTGAGTCCTGCGTGACTGCAAAACCCCGCGAAAAGTATCTCTCTGGGAGCAGGGGAGCCTGGCCTTCCGATTGGCTCCCTAGCGTCACGTGTCCCTGCCCCTGTGCACCCTGGGGGCTGTCCTTCCCGCCTTGCGTGTGCGCGAGCTGTTTGGGGGCCTCTCGCGCTAGCTGGCCTCCTGCGCATGCGCGAGCTGACTGTCAATGGCGGCGCCCTGCTCCGCTAGCCGCCGGGACCCTACCGACGCGATCGCGTCCCCGGCAACCGGCCCGATCGCGTCCCCGGCAACCGGCCCGCTCGCGTCCCCGGCAACCGGCCCGACCGCTTCCCTAGCAACCGGCCGCAACTACAACCACGCGCGGCAACGGGGAAGGAGGGGGTGAGTGCGCGAGGGGGGACCTGGCTACATCCTCCCCCTGGTGAAAAACCCCAACGACCTCGCTTGGGATAAATAACTCAAACCGTACAGAAATTATATAATGAAAATGCAGTAACTATACAGTATAACTTAACACAGGTAACTCTAAACGAGATTTCATAATTCGTTGAGCATCACAATCACAGACTGTATCTTACTCCGAGAACACTGCTGAGTCTCATAATGGGGTGCCCCCATTTGATCGTAGGTGACCCGAGTGGGAGGGTACCGGATTCGTTGGCTCCGACGGAGTTGCTCTTCTGCGACTCCCTCAGGGGAGTAGTACACATAGTCCTGAGGCTCGGCCTCTTCCCTTGAGGGGAGAATTGTCTCTGTACAGTCTCTGTTAGGCACAAAGCTTGGGCTCTGTGGATCCAAAGACTGGCCTGTTGGTGCCACCTTAGTAGGCATTGGCCTACAGGGCCCTTTACCCGTAGCTCCTTCGGGAGATGCCCCTTCTGCGGGATGGTCCCTTTGAGAGGGTCCTTCCATAGGGTCTTCCGGAGTTTCAGAGTGAGTCTCATTAGTTACAGTCTCTTGACCCACCTCTGACAGATCGAACTCACCGTTGAGCGGTGTGGCCTGTATTTCTTCTTCTTCGTCTCCCACTTGGGGGATAGGGAGAAGGTGATTACGATGCCAAACCTTTACCCGGCCGTCTGTGTCTTTGATGCGATAGACCGGGAGGCCGGGCATCTGTGACTCTACCTCGTATACGCCATCTCTCCACCGGTCCGCCAGTTTATGTTTTCCGGGAATTCCCAAATTACGAAGTAACACTGCATCCCCAGGACGTAACTCTCGATACTTGACTTTATTGTCATATCGTCTCTTGTTACCAGCATTCAGTTTGGCTGTAGACTTCTCAGCCTGTTGGTAAGCTTGTTGCAGACTGTCCTTTAGCCTTTGCACGTACTTGAAATGAGCGGTATTGGGTATCCCATCCGTTGATACTCGAAGACGCACATCTACTGGGAGTCTTGCCTCCCGCCCAAACATGAGGAAGTACGGTGAGAACCCAGTGGACTCATGGCGAGTACAGTTGTACGCGTGTACCAACGTTTCTACGTGACGACTCCATTCTGCTTTCTGCATTCCCTTCAGAGTTCCAAGCATGTCCAACAGGGTCCTGTTGAATCGTTCAGGCAAAGCATCCCCTTCGGGGTGGTACGGAGTCGTCCGGGATTTGGCGATGTTCAGCATTTTAAGTAATTCTCGGATCAGAGTACTCTCAAAATCTCGCCCTTGGTCGGAGTGAAATCGATTTGGAAGACCGTAATGAACGAAGAACTTTTCCCATAGAACTTTCGCGACCGTGATAGCCTTCTGGTCTTTTGTGGGGAAGGCCTGTGCATAGCGGGTGTAATGGTCCGTGATGACCAGCACATTACCGATTCCTCGACTATCCGGTTCGATACACAGGAAGTCCATACACACCAGGTCCATTGGACCAGAACTCTTAAGATGGGCCATGGGAGCTGCTCGGGTAGGCAACGTCTTGCGTTGAACGCACCGGGAACAACGGCGGCAGTGTTGTTCCACCGCTTCCCGCATCTTGGGCCAGAAAAACCGGTCTCGGACTAGTCCAAAAGTCTTCTCTACACCGAGATGCCCGTGTTCGTCGTGTAGAGACTTCAACACCATATATCTCAAGTTTTGGGGTAGAACTAGTTGTCGCCTATCAGGGTGGTTATGATATTGGACTACCCTATAGAGCAAACAATTATCTATCTCGAACTTGTCCACCTCACGCATGAGTAACGCGACCAGATCTCGGGGAGCACCCTTCAATAGAGCGGGGTTCTTTCGCTGAACGGCTTGTCGGATGATGCTGATTACTGGGTCTCTTAATTGATAGTCCACTAAGTCTTTCCATCTTATGACTTTGTCCTGGGTTATGTTCATCCCTGCGGGGTCGCAGTAGGCAGCAGGGATCGCCTGCGACTGGCACCCTAACGAATCGGCAACTCTTAGTTCAGAGAATGCGACCTGATCATTGATGACGGCCGCTATACTACACATTGCTCGCATCCCAGGTCCAGGGATCTCTTCCCATTCATCATCATCAGGGGTAGCACTCAATCCTGGTCGTCGTGATAGAGCATCGGCCCCAATGCTCAGAGGCCCTGGCTTGTACTTCATGGAGAATCGGTAGTTGCATAGTGTCGCCAGCCAACGATGTCCGGCTGCATCCAATTTGGCGGAAGTATTGATGTACGTGAGGGGATTGTTATCGGTCCTTACCTCAAACGTAACACCATAGAGGTAATCATGAAGTTTCTCCGTGATCGCCCATTTAAGAGCCAGGAACTCTAACTTGTGTACTGGATATTTCTGCTCACTGGGTGTCAGACTGCGGCTGACGTAGGCTACAGGCCGAAGACCTTCGGGGTGCTTCTGATGCAGGACAGCACCCAGTCCATTGAGACTGGCATCCACATGCAGGACATACGGTTGTTCTGGGTCAGCATATGCAAGCACTGGTGCTTCAGTCAGACTTTTCTTCAAGTTCAGGAAGGCCCGTTCACACTTAGGCGTCCACTTATCGCCAAACGGTTGACGGGCCGACGTGGCCTTTCTCCCAGTATCTTCAGGGTATATCTTCAGCAAATTGTTCAGGGGTTTAGCTCGACTAGAGTACCCTTCCACGAACCGACGGTAATACCCGCAGAAACCGAGGAAGGACCGCAGTTCTGTGACATTATCGGGACGCGGCCAGTTCACCACAGCTTCTACCTTGGCTGGATCAGTAGCAATCCCCTGGGCAGACACGATGTGTCCCACGTAGGTCACCGAGGTGTGACAAAACCTACACTTGTCGAGTGATAGCTTCAATCCTTCTTGGCCAAGACGATCTATCACCTTCAGCAGCCTCTCCTCGTGTTCTTCTAAGGTCTTCCCGAAGACAATGATGTCGTCCAGGTAAACCAGACACTCCCGAGGGTTCATGTCCCCTATTGTCCTTTCCATCAGCCGCTGGAAGGTAGCAGGGGCTCCACATATACCTTGGGGCATACGCGTAAACTGGTAGAAGCCCAGGGGACAGACGAAGGCAGTCTTTTCCTGATCCTCTTCACTCATGGGCACCTGGTAGTACCCAGATCGCAAATCGAGCACACTAAACCATCGGCTCCCGTTCAGAGCATTCAGGATCTCTTCAATACGAGGGAGATTGTATTGGTCAGGTACCGTACGATTATTCAGCGTTCGATAATCGACGCACAATCTTACAGATCCATTCTTCTTCCTTACTACCACTATGGGTGATGCATAAGGACTCCGCGACTCCGTCAGTATTCCAGCGGTCTTCATCTCCTCCAGGACATCCCTTACGTCATCCACATCCCTGGGGGCGATACGACGAGAACGTTCACGGAACGGAGTGGTATCACTCAGCCTAATAGTGTGTTGGGCGCTGCGGCTGCGGCCCACATCCATCTCACGGGTAGAAAATACTGTTCTTCTTTCCCTCAGCTTGGCCATCAGTCGACCCTTCCACTCAGTTGGCAGAGTCGAGTCTCCGAAGTTGAAGTCCAGGTCGACTAACTGTTCACCTATGGCAGCGGTGTTCACCTGGGGCGCTGTTTCTACCGGGCTGACGGGATATATACTGCCCAGACTTTGTCCTACATCGATGTCCATTGGAAATGGAGAGATGTTGTGAATATACACATGGGTTCGGAGAGGAATTCGGGTCGTCCACTCTCTTACTTCTGGTATTACCCTATATCCTCTCTGGATCTCTTCCTCAGGGTCACTTTCCAGAGAGAACAGATGATCGGTCTCTTCCCGATCCGGATAACAGCACCAGACGGCCAGGCGTTTCACTCCCCCTGGTGAAATGGTCGTCAGTCCGCGTTGACGATTGTAGAGATCCCCATGACGCTCCAAGGCATATACCCGATGGCACTCCTCTCGTAAGACGGGGTCTAGGAGCGAATCGGCCAGTGGCAGCTCGTTGGTCTCTTTCAAGTAAGCTCGGATTATAGCTTGCACTATGTCCGCATTGGTTCCCAAGATGATGGGGTATTTGCAATGGTCATGGGGCTCCGGGCATACCATGGCCGCTACCTGCATAGGGTGCTTCTTGCCGGTGTTCAGTTGGAGTATGTCCAGCTGGACCCTTGCAATCCCATCTATAGGGTAGTCTTCATTACTCAATCCCCTAACCTTCATATGTTCGGCTGGCCTCAGAGGGCAGTGTTGAAGGTGCTGGTCATAGAACTTGCGATATATTATGGTCACTTGTGACCCGGTGTCCAATAGGGCCGAGGCGTATATCCCTTCTATTACCACGGGCACGATGGCCGCGGGGCCCACTTGACTGCAAGCTTCACCGGGTGAGGCGTCCTCACTGGGGCCAGCGTCAGCAGGGGAATCCGTGGGTCCCTGAGGGGTGTTCACCTCAGGCCCGACGGTCTGGGCTCGGCATACCATCGATCGGGCTGTGCTTCTTCTGTCGGGAGGTTTTTCTTCCGGTTGGTCCTCCTTCTCCGGACAATAGTACGAGATGTGGCCCTTCTTCCCGCAGTTGTAGCAAGATACCTCACGGCGGTCCGGACGACCCTTATACGTGGATGAGGACCGCTCAGAACTACGACTTTCCCGAACAGACGACTTGGGGGTCGCTTCCTCCTCTGGTGTGGAAGGTTTCTTACTCTTTGGGGCCGAGGGGGCCACAGGGTCATTCTTGGGGGTAGTTTTGGGTTTCTTTGATTCATGGAAGTGGCGTTGCACTTCATGGTCTCTTATGTAATCCATTAGTTCCCCGTATTTAGGGGATACTGCCGCGACCGGGGCGGCCCGCATCATTATAGCTATGTTGTGGTCAGGCAACGACCCCTTGAGTAGCTGTTTGAACCGGTATCGGTCCGCTTCGGCCGCGGAAATGATATGCTTGTCCAGGAGGGTGCCCAGGGACAGCTGTAGGTCACAAACGAAGGCAGATAAATCTTGTCCTTCACGTTGTCGGAGGGCTTTGAATTGAGCCAGTAGCTCATCTTCATCGTCTTTTCTGGCAAAGCATTTAATTAGCATTTCCACTAGTTCCTGGGCAGTAACTTCTCCTTCCACGTTCCGGTGCGCCCGCACTAACCGAGCGGCGGGGCCTCGAAGGCACTCAACCAGTCTTTGTCTCTTGCTGGCTTCGGAACACGACCACTCCTCTATGATTTGAAGCGTATGGTCCCTCCATGCCTCGATCCCCTCTTCTCCCGTGGGCGTCGGCAGAATCCCAGAGAAGGCCTTGAGTTTCCGGTAGTTCTGTGCTTGCGTCGAAATGGTTACAGCTTCTACTAGTTGAGAGGCTATCGTGTTCATGTCAAGATTCCCACTAAGGGCCTGACTACTGCTCCCAGTTCCTATGCTAGGCATGGTTGGGGTCCCGCCAGACCATTGATCAGGGTTGGGTGGGATGAGCGGGCTCCTTGCCCAGCTGGCGGTACCTCCTAATCCGCTTGGGGTGAAAGAGACCCTAGGGGGGTCCACCCGGTGAGGCGTACTGGTCACTCGTTGGCTCGGGTGTAATCCAGTACTAGTGGACGCTTCTTCAGGAGATTGGGAGTCAGCGTAGATCATGCGGCAGTCCTCTGCGGAGGGCTCGGGTAGGTTTAATACATGGGGGGCCGTTTCTAAGCATATGTCACTCATGGTGAACAGGAGACAGGTGATCCCCCGGCCAGCAACATCCAGTTTATAGTCTATCACCCGGGCGGTGGCCAACCCCGGGCAACTCCTTACTTGAGTGCGCACTGTAGATAAGTCTGTATCCATTGCTACCCCGGTCACTGCAACCGCGCGTCTTGGGGATACTTGGTGCGCTATGGCCCAGGCATGGACATCCTGCGGTGATGGCACGGACATGATAAAAATATGAATCGGGCAATTTAGAAAAAAAATTGGAACAGGGCACCCCAGGACTTGATCTCAGCAGCGCCTCCAAATGTAACGGGTTCTCCCCCACCCACTCGCAGATAATACTGTGGAGGTGTAGGAACATGCAAGGTTACTCAGGTGTGGTGCTTTACCTGTTGGCTCACAGGAGGGCTGAGCTTCCGCCACTGGGAACCTGGGGTACATACATCTCATACATCTCTAGGTGCAACGCCTCCACCTGGGAGGGATCCCAACGGAGTGGGAGGAGGCCCTCACAGGAAACAACCACACAAAGCGAACAAGTGTAAAACAGGACTGGCTTTACTGCATAACAAACCGCATCTACATACAGCAACACAACCTTCATGCGCCACGGCGGACGCTAACCACACTGGGCGTCACGGCGGACGCTACCACCTCTGGCGTCACGGCGGACGCTAATCACACTAGGCGTCACGGCGGACGCTACCACCTCTGGCGTCACGGCGGACGCTAACCTCCCACAGAGTGATCCCACCCCGTGTCCAGTAACCCCCACCCAAATGTCTCGCACCCCCAAAGTCAAATACCACTGTGCATGTGTATGTGTGACTGCGCAGCCACTATGTTTGGTGATAGGCCTGGTTGGTGCACGTGAGTTGCAGGTTACCTGCCCGGGCTCCAGCCACGGGTACCGCGATATCAATCCGCACGATCCGACGTTGTCCTCCACACCGCGTGGGTTGAAAGTCCAGCGCGAACAATGTCTCTCCTAGTCTTAGGGTCTTTGGTGGTGTTCTGAGCCCAGAACCCACCTCGCAGGGCCGCACGGCGTCAACACTGTGTCCCTGACTACTTGACCAAATAATGGGGCAGTGTCCCTATCTAGGGCCTGTCCCTAAGCTCCACAAGCTATTATGTGACTCAGGACCTAACTGGGACCTTGGGGGCTGCTGGCCTATGCAGAGGGTCACTGACCCCTGCATCCACCTCTTACCCCTATCTAGTCCGGATCCTGAGTCCTGCGTGACTGCAAAACCCCGCGAAAAGTATCTCTCTGGGAGCAGGGGAGCCTGGCCTTCCGATTGGCTCCCTAGCGTCACGTGTCCCTGCCCCTGTGCACCCTGGGGGCTGTCCTTCCCGCCTTGCGTGTGCGTGAGCTGTTTGGGGGCCTCTTGCGCTAGCTGGCCTCCTGCGTATGCGCGAGCTGACTGTCAATGGCGGCGCCCTGCTCCGCTAGCCGCCGGGACCCTACTGACGCGATCGCGGCCTCGGCAACCGGCCTGATCGCGTCCCCGGCAACCGGCCCGCTCGCGTCCCCGGCAACCGGCCCGACCGCTTCCCTAGCAACCGGCCGCAACTACAACCACGCGCGGCAACGGGGAAGGAGGTGGTGAGTGCGCGAGGGGGGACCTTGCTACACAAGTATATTCTTCAAATATTTACATTTCTTCCGAGACGCTGAGGTCATACATCAGGATACATCCTGGTTTTAAACAGATGAGCAGGTGAAAAGATTTCTTCTTTAAAGCAGCACTCACATTCAATATATATTTTGACCAATACTTACAGCAAATAAAAGTACCACATTCACATGTCTCAGACATGTCCTCAAACCTGCCGTTCTCCATAATCAGTTGGTATACAATGCTTCCATTGCAGCTAGGGATTCTGGGTAATGACATGAAAATGAGCATTCAGAGTCACCTTTTGCTTCTAATCCATTTTAACATGGACAACCCATATAAGCTTATGCCTGGCATATTACACAGCTTTTCAGCACAGCCTGGGGTAAAGAAGTGCATAGCCTGTAAACCTACTCACAGACATCTTTTTCCACCTTTTGGGTCTCATCAGTGTGAGGCTGGTTAATGACCATGCAATGTGAAGCAGGTAATGGCCACAAACCAGGTACACAAAGTTATGGTGAGTAAAAAAGTGACAAACACCATCCACCGCACAGTGTACATAAAATAAAAAATACCACTTGTGAGCCCATTCACATCTCTCAGACAGCTCTGCAACCCTCAGTTTCCACATAATCACTCAGCGTACAATGCGTCCACTACAGCCAGGGATTCTGGGTAATGACATACCACTTGTGAGCACATTCGCATGTCTCGGACAGGTCTGCCACTGCCACACTGCGTTTCCCCATAATCACTCAGCGTACAATGCTCCCACTTCAAAGGCAGGTATACTTATATTTATACTTCTAATGGCATACTTATTTACTGTACATGGTACGGTGAAGGGCTCAGACTTACTAAACTGTCTTATTTCACAAGACAGCTCCCCACACAGGAAGACACTGCACCGTCTATTCACTTTAATGGAATCCCTTGCAAATCCCTGGTGTCTTTTTTTAATTTTATTTATTTTTTATAATCCATCCATGTTGCTGTTTACTCGGACTTTGTGTGTCTGGAGTCTAAAATGGCATGCAGGGCTCACAAATTGTTTCTGATCTTTGACCCTCTGGCTCCCCCTCTGTCGCTCTAGGACCAGCTGCCCTGGTTTGTGCAGAAACCCTTCGCCAGGAAGGTTACACGGGGAGGATTGTCATGGTGACCAGAGAGAAACACGTCCCTTATGACCGGACCAAGCTCAGCAAGGTTTGTAGCACAGTGATCATCTGATACTCTCTAAGGCTGAGGCCATAGGGCGTGCGGCACAAACAAATTCATTACCTTAACCAGTCCGGCCATACTGCGCGCCCGGAAGTGCAACGGCGCGTCACGTTGCCGTTTGAACCAATGAGGGCGATCCAGCCTAGTGATGTCATGGCCACCAACAGGCCAGGTATTGGGGATATCCCTGCTTCAGCACAGGTGGCTCTGTCATTCTGACTGAGCTTATGTTTGAGATACCTGTGCTGAAGCAGGGATATCCATAATACCTGGCCTGTTGGTGGCCCTTGAGGACTGGAGTTGTCCACTACTAATCTAAGTTTACGTCCGGTACAAGTTTACAATTTAACCACCAAAATCACTAAGTCACAAATCAGACACATGAAGAATAAATGTCGCCAAAAATAAAATGGGTGTGTATTGCGACAGATATAATGTCATTTCCCTAGGCAGTACAACTGTTGTAGTAGCAGGCTCAGTTTCTATCTGCTGCAAATACATTAGTTAGTGAAGTCCCTTCACCTGAATCGATAATGAGGCAATAGTAGCAGCACATTAAATAGAGGCCCTAGAGACCTATTAAATATGACTTGAAGGGCAGTGAGAACGTGTTCATTTAAATTCACTTGAATGGAAGTTTAATGCTTTTCTAACATGGTAACAGTGTTGACTATGCAACCTTACTGAATAGGTTAGTTAGTTGGTCGAATAAGAAATTAAAAAAACTGGACAGATGGCTTTTATTTTCCCCCCCAATCTTATATATATATATATACACTGTAATGGAAATATTACTCTATGCTCATTTGCATGTCTTCGACAGGTCTGCAACCCCGCCTTTCACCGTTATCACCCAGCATACAGTGCTTACACTCCATTTGCTATATGCTTTACGGTGGAGGGTTTTTGCCACTTTTTTTACCCGCCATAACCTAACTAATATATATATATATACCTATCTACCATTGCGAATTTCAGAAGTTCTACTGAAGCCTTCTGTTTATAAATACTGTATTTATCCTCAAACCTGATGTAGCGGATAAGGTTAATCATGATTTGTTTGGCACTTACAATACATGGGACTTTCGATTACAGAATATATAACATAAATTTGTGGTGCCCAATGTTAATTCCCGGTTTAAAAAAAAAAAAGGGAAAGTGAAACAATTTAACTCGGTATAAACTGGCAACTTGTGCCTGTTTTGCATTTGCTGACAGTTCCTGTATTTTGCACATGTCCATCGATGTTAGATTCAAATCCTCCCCTGCCGCTCATAAACTATTTTATCTTCAGCTTCCAGCTCCCTTCCTTCCTGCAGTGAGTGCTCTCTGCTGGGGAAACAAGGGATAGCTGGAAGGTCACTGAGCGAATAGAAGTGATGTACAGCAAGGGTGCGCAACTCCTGTCCTCAAGACCTGCCCCAAGAGGTCAGGTTTTTAGGATATCCCAGCTTCGGCACGGGTGGCTCAATGAGTCCCTGCTTCAGCACAGGTGGCTCAATCAGTCGAAGACTGAGCCTCTGATTGAGCCACCTGTGCTGAAGCTGGCATATCCTATAACCTGACCTGTTGGTTGACCTTGAGGACTGGAGTTGAGCCCCTTTGCTGCACAGTACCACAGTGAGGTGTGAGCTCCAAACTAGAGATAGCAAATGTGTCAAAATTGCTTTCGCCGGGTGCGTGCAAATATTTAGACAAAACAGGGTAATAAATTAGAGCAAAATTTTCATTAGCCGTGGCTTTTTTTTTCAAACTTTTGAATAATAAAATAAATACAAAAAAAAAATATGGTTTTCGCAATTTGAACCTTGGCAAAAAAAAAAGATGTGTCCATCTCTACTCCTAATCGGCGCTTACATCGTATATTCTGTGATAATCATGTACATGTGCAAAGATTTTGAGATGACACTATAACGCAACTAATAAAAATAGTAGAGAATGAGTTATACTGCTTGGGCATGCGTGTCTAAGTATATGTCGCTACTGTATGTTGGACGACCTCTTTAAAGCTGCAGACCAAGCAATATCCTATATGTGGTTTTTAATAAATCAGTTCTGTACTATGCGAAAAGACATTTTTTTTTAAACCACTCTAAATGACATTTTTAATGTATTATAATGTAACAAGCCTTTTTTGTTTCTATAAGCGACCAGATACAAAGTCACAGATACTGAGTGACCCTGTTTTGTCTAAATGACTCCTCTGCAGCCATTTAGTGAACCCCCGAGCCGAATTTTTGCCGTTCGATCTCAGAACGGATCGATCGCAATTTAGCTAATTACTTATCATTGTGTGGATTGTATTGATGCACGTGTTAAAGGGGGGGAAAGATACAATTTAAAGAAAACGGCAGCCCTGACTGCTGCTTTACAACTCATTAAATTTGAGTTGGAAAACAAAAAAAATGCATTAAGTATTTAATACTACAGAACGTATTTATAAAGAAAATACAGGAATGTGAAAAAAAAACATTTGGGGGGGGGATACAAAAAGGAAGAGGGAAGGGGGGGGGGGGTTTGGGGACATTTGAAGACAATAATAAATATTACAATGAAGATACAGAAAGACAAAGAAGAAAAAAATAATCAAAACCAAGGGGGGTTAGGTACATTTCAGATGCAATTTCATGTAAACAGACGTGGAAGGTTGGTACTTTGAGCTGTCACTGTCCCACCCGTCTTGGACACGGGTTAGCGATATTAGGGTATGATTTTCTTGGGCACATGGTCTGGGGAGATTTTTTATTTTTTTGTATATTTTTTAAATGTCATTTGTGTTAAGCTCTATCTTTATTTGGGGGTCCCCTCCGGCGAGGGCTTTGCAGACACTTACAGTGGAAGTAATTGTATATGAGAGCCATGGGGATCGCTCCTCGCATCAAAGGTCCCCAGACCGCCTCAAACTTTAGCCACCTTGTCATTGGGAATGGCTGCCAGTTTCTCCAGCAGGAGGGTACGCCATATTTCTTTTTCTACCACTAATATTGTTTGGCATTTTAGTCGCCTGAATGACATTTTTAATGTATTTTAATGTAACAAACATTTTTTTTTGTTTCAATAGCAACCATTTACAAAGTCACATCCCCTTCCTCTTCTGAAACAGGCTCGGGCACCCCCCTTTTTGAGCCCTGCCCTCTCTCCCTAACAGTGCAGCAATTGTATCTAGTGACTGCCTGCTCACGTGATCTTCCCCACAGAACTTTGCATCTTTGGTCCTCGGATCGACCGGCAACTTAGCTAATTACTTACCATTGTGTCGATTTGTATTAATGCACATATTTTAAATTAAAAAAAAAAAGGTAGCTTGGACTGCTGCTTTAAAGGGTAATTTCATGGTGCCCAACCTTTGTTGTTGGTTTAATAAAGGTATTAGTTCTATATATTTACGACAGTGCCATTATCTAAGCTGCCGATCACGCGTGATCAGTCAGCAAAGATCCTGCTTCCCAGAGCTTGCAAAATGGCTGCTTATGTCATAAGAGGAAGTGCTGAAGCTTTCTATAAAGTTGCTATGGCAACCAAGGAAGCTTATGTAACCCTTTTATCCCATCCCCCCTAAGTGAGATGTGGGGTGGCGGGGGGGTACTCTCCTTCTCTATTTACTTCAGGTGTAATGGTGCTGCAACCTGCTGGTAACAGGAGGGCTGAGGGCTCCGCGGTGGTGTGGGGAGAGCCAGGACAGGGACAGGGGACAGATTACCTTTGTTTCTCCAGATGGTGCAGTGCCTCCAGCCAGTAAGGATCCTCTGGGGTCTTCAGGGGATAGACCCTCACTGACACTCCTCATACCCAGAGACATGAAGCCACACAGCAATGTCTTTTCTTGGTGGCTTTATTGCAGATAGCTCCAGCACAGAGAAACAGTCTTGCATGATCAGTCCTTTCTCAACCTAGCTCAGAGCCCTGACTAGTAGCATGATATTCTTTGCCCCCCTCCCTCCAACCCAGGCATGGGTGGAGGGAGAGAGATCCTGGAACCACTCACTCTCTAACTCACTATCTGAGCACCAACTGACACACTAATTTAGGAGGCATGTCCCAATTTGAACATCTTAGGGGAGTGTCTCTAACTCTGACTCATTACAAGCCAGAGCCGGATACACATTGGCCCACAAGCAGCAGGGGGCGTTCCAACCAATATCCACCCCTTAGATTGACAACCTCAGAGTTGCAAGGCCCGCCCTCGAATATTGCTACACATTCAAGGCTGAAATACACATACAGGCCTAAAACTGGATTTAACCTTTCCACTGCCTGCACTAACAGGACTGACAGAGGAAAGGTCCAGAAACAGAAGTAACTGCCGGGAGGCCATGTTACACTTAAAAAGGGGATCAAGAGTGGAACAAAATGGGGGGGGGGGGGGGGGAGAGGGGTTGGTAGGGAAATGCAATATGTTATGTAATATTATACAACTGATTTATTAAAACACATTGGATCTTGAATGAAATGCTGCTTTAATATGAGGAAAGTGTATCTTATAATTCACACATACAGCAAAATATGAAAAAAGATATTTGTTTCCTGCATCGGGTCCAAATGACCTTTTTATCTCATACGCAAGTGGTGTAAAAATACTGTAAGGTATTAATGTCAACTCCGGGGATACTTACCTCCGTAGGGGGTGCTGGTATCTCTGGAGTTTAAATGTCCAGGTCACGTGGACCAATAAGAAGCGGCAAAGTATGATGTCACGGCTTCCTATTGGCCAGCATGACGAGGGACATTGAAACGCCGCCATTTCTTTAGGCACACGAGTTCCCTGGCTGCAGATACCATCACCGCCTTCGGAGGTAAGTATCGTTTGGAAGCAGGGAGTCACCGGAGATAAAATTAACGTAGTTCAACTCTGGAGATTCGCTGCTTCAATCCTGTAATCATTTTTTTTTTTTAAATGGCAGTCATGTTTTGCTGCTTTAAAAACATTTTTTACATGAATAATTCTCTGAATGTGAAGGATTTGAGAACGAACATTCGATTGGGATAAAAAGGAAAAGTAATTTTATTTTCTAATAGAAAACTACATTTTGAATGGCAGAAGTGTGAGTACTGGGCACCCAACACTTAAGTGGCTTGTGGCTCATGTCTAAGTTCTGTGGATGTTACATGTACATGTGTGTAGCCCAGCAATACAAATGTGTCTCTGCTATTAACCTCCAGGTGATGAATGCAAAAGCTACAGATATTTACCTAAGACGGCCAGAGTTTTTCTTGGCACACGGCATCGAAGTCTGGACAGAGAAGGAGGTAACGGCACATTCAATTTAATTTTAAACCAGTTAAAGGGGCAGTCCGTCCATGGAGCAAAGTGAGTCAATGACCGCAGCATGTTTAAAAGGCCAAATGTAAGTGATTAAGTCCCTTTTTTTTTGTTAAAAAAAATCAGCCAAATATAAATATTTTGGGTAAACAAACGTTCGCGAGTTTTTTTTTTTTTCAACTTTCAATTTTTATTGGAAAGTACAAATACAACCAATTTCTCACAGCCCGTTGTAACATTTCCATTTTTGTCAAACCACATATAATGACCACATTTAGACTTGACTACTTAAGACAATACAAACAAGACCAGACTGACGTGACATGAAGACAGGGATAGAGGGGGGGAGGGAGGAGGTGGTGGGTGGGGGGAGGTGGTCTATGTCCAGGTTCTGGAGCGGATGTGGAGGCTTGTTGTCTGCTGATTTCTCGGCCCTCGCTACGAATTTTAGTTTTGACTAGCTTTACATAGGTTCTTTTATCTTTCTCACTCCCAGTCTCCCTTTGGCTATGGCTATCGGGATGTCCGTTGGCTGTGCGTCACTATGTCTTTTTGTCTAATCTGTCCTTAAAGGAGAACGCATTTGGTTTAGTTAATGCAGGATTGAGGAGGCGTCCACTCCTGGGATTTTTTCTTGGGATAACCATGGGTCCCAAACTTTTAGAAAATTTGTGCCGGAGTCATTAACTAAACTCGTTAATTGTTCCATCCGGCAAACATGCCAAATTCTGTTTCTGATCTTAGGGATAATGGGTGTCTCCTGCTGTTTCCATAATGCTGCGATCTCACATCTCGTGGCAGTGGCAAAATGCGCGATCAATTTATGCGACGCATTTGAAAGACCCTTGATCCGTCTGCCCAGGAGGAACAGCCACGGGTCCAGGGGGATCTCCAAATCGAGAATCCGCTGAATCCAATCTCTGATTTGTTCCCAAATAGGGGCCACTTTAATGCAAGACCACAGCATATGTCGGAGATCTGCTGCCTCTCCGCACTGTTTAGGGCAGAGAGGAGAGTAGCCTTTTACAAATTTCGCTAAGCGCGTCGGAGTGTAATACCACCTCATTAGGACTTTATATGCGTTCTCCTTTAGTGTGGTGCAGATTGAGCTTTTTGCCGCCGCCTGAATAATTCTGTCCCAGTCGTCGTCCTCTAAAGTCTCTCCTAGGTCAGATTCCCACTGTCTCATGTAACTCAGTCTATTGTCATTGGGCGACTTCTGGCAGATCACTTCCCTGTACATTCTAGACGTGAGTCCCCTAGTGTCCGTATCTCTAGAACACAGCTGCTCAAAATTTGTTCGTGCCGGTCGTATTGGCGTTTTGTTGTAGAAATCCCTGATCTGAAGGTACCTAAAAAATTCGCTGTTTGGGATATTCTTAGAGGATTTAATTTGTTCAAATGTTTGTATGGTCGTTATGCCCTTCAGATCCTTTAGGCGGGAGATTCCCTTCTGAGTCCAAATTAGGAAATTTTTACTATTCAGGCCCGGAGCGAAGTCTGTGTTGCCCACTATTGGTGTCATTAATGACGCTTTGGTTGTCAGGTTACATTTAAACTTCGTGGCCTCCCAAATCTTTAACGAATTGACCATGGTCTGTAGCGGCTTGTTCATCTTGCGTACCCCTTCTCTGGGTAGCCAGATTAAATTTCGGATTTCAATTGGTGCACAACATCTCTTTTCCAACTCGACCCATCTCCGTAGGCTTGGGTCTGTGTGCCATTGGAAAATCTGCCCTAATTGGGCTGCTTTGTAGTAGGCCTGCAAGCAAGGCACCGCTAACCCTCCGCGTAGTGTGGGGCGTTTTAAAATCCCTTTAGTAATTCGTGGGTTTTTCCCATTCCAAATAAATTTCATAATTTTTGACTGTAGGGAGAGGATGTCTGCCTGTACTAATGGGATAGGGAGGCTCTGGAAAAGATATAGCATCTTTGGGAGGAGATTCATTTTCACGCTATGTATCCTCCCAATCCAAGAGATATTTCCCCTCATCCAGGTTCAGAGATCCTCCCCCAGTGTCTTTATGATCTTGGGGAAATTTGCTTTATACAAAGTTTTATATTCCCTTGTGAGATACACCCCTAAATATTTGATCGCAGAGGGTTGCCATTTAAACTGAAAATTGAGGTCAATCAGTTTTTCAACTTCTTTTGGTAAATTAATATTGAGGGCTTCTGATTTAGACTGATTGATCTTAAATCCCGAAATGTGGTTAAATTTGCCCAGAATGTTGAATATATTTGGGAGAGATGTGAGAGGTTTGGTTATTGTGAGAATGACATCGTCCGCATATAGCGCGGCTTTGTGCATTTGGTCTCCTAATGGGATCCCCGAGATATCTGGGTTAAGTCTGATGTGTGCCGCCAAAGGCTCTATGCATAAGGCGAACAGTAACGGCGACAGCGGGCATCCTTGGCGTGTTCCGCTTTTGATTTCAAACTGTTCTGAGGGGAAGCCTTGATATCTCACTCTTGCTGTTGGGTTTTTATACAGTGCCAGGATGGCCTGCAGGAGGCGTCCCTCGAAGCCAAATGCTCTCAACGTTTCCGAAAGGTAGGGCCAATCTATTCTATCGAAGGCTTTCTCAGCGTCCAGACTTAACACCATGGATTGTATTTTTTCTTTTTGAGCCAGATCAATCAAGTCTATAATTCTCCTGGTGTTATCTGCCGCTTGTCTACCTCCGATAAACCCTACTTGATCCGTATGTATCAACCCGGGAAGGACGCTACCCACCCTGTTGGCTATGAGTTTAGAGTATATTTTAAGGTCCGAGTTAATCAGTGAAATGGGCCGGTAGCTCTTGCAGTCTGCCGGGTCCTTTCCGGGTTTGTGGATCACTGAGATTGAGGCTTGGAGCATTTGTGCTGGGAATGAGGCCCCTGCTAAGATTTCGTTAAATAATTTCAACATGTGGGGGGCAAGAAGTTTTAAGTATTTCTTATAATATAAGTTTGAAAAGCCATCTGGCCCTGGGGCTTTAGCCGGTTTTAGCGCTTTAATGACCCCAGAGAGTTCCTCCATCGTGAAATCCGACTGGAGTGCTTCCCTTTCACATCTCTTCAGGATGGGTAAATGTGCCTCTTTTAGGAAGGACCGTAAGTCTTCCTTTGTTTTTGAGTTATGGGTTACCTTATCTCCATTGTATAGTACTTCATAATACTTTTTAAATTCCCCTGCAATGTTCGCTGGGATGGAGGTAAGGTCCCCACCTTGGTTTCGAATCGCGTGAATGTGATAGTTTGGAAGCTTATTTTTTAGCTTGTTGGCAAGTAGTGTGTCAGGCTTGTTGGCCTTTTCAAAAAATTTCCGCTTGGACCATGTCAATTCCTTTTCAGCCTGGGCGGAGAGGAGGAGGTTAAGACTCGTTTTTGTGGATAGTATTTGAGTCAGCGTGTGGGCATTTTTGTTCTTTTTGTGTAGGGAGGAGAGTTCCGCTAACTTTTCCTCTAACTTAGAGATTTTTCCCTCCCGCTCTCTTTTCCGTTTAGCGGCCAGATTCATTATGACCCCCCTGAGGGTAGCCTTATGGGCCTCCCACAGCGTGGAATGTGTCGCAACACTCCCCTCGTTTTCTTTGAAGTATTGTGTAATCTTTTCCCCGATTTCTAGCTGTAGGGCTGGGATTTTCAGCAGAATTTCGTTTAGTTTCCAGTTCGCTCTAGGTCTGTCTAGTGGGATTAGTGTGCATCGCAGCTCAATAGATGCATGGTCAGACCATGAAATATCATGGATCTCAGTGTGAGAGACCCCAGGGACCATTCTATTTGATACAAGGAAGTAATCTATCCTACTATATGTGTCATGTGGGTGTGAGTAGAAGGTGTATTCTTTCTGTCTCTGGTGTTGTTCCCTCCAGATGTCGAGTAGCTGGCAGTCGCGTAGGCCTTGTTTAATTGTTAGTAAGTCGGATCTGTGTGTAATGTTAGTGGATGTGCATCTGTCAAGGTCCTCTCGTAGCGCCCTGTTCAGGTCCCCGGCGACAATGATATTGCCTCTGGCCACTCTATTAAGTTTTCCAAAGAAGGTAGAGAAAAAGCCTGGGGCTGTCTCGTTAGGGGCATATATTGTTGCTAAAGTAATTGGGAACCCTTGGATTGTCCCTCTAACTATGAGGAATCTTCCTTCTGTATCTTTGAAGGACCTATCAAGTACGAATGGTATTCTTCTATGAATTAGTATGGCCACCCCCTTTTTTTTCACTTTTGCGGAAGACAAAAAGTGTGTCGGGTAGTCCCTATCTAAAAATGTGGGGTAGTTACCTTGGGAAAAGTGTGTTTCTTGCAGAAATAGGATTTCTGCTCCTTTGCGTTTATAATCCCGGAAGGCGATACGTCGCTTGGCCGGGCTGTTAAACCCCTTAATGTTATGTGATACAAGCCTGAGTTCCTTACTCATTTGCGATTATATGAAGACTGTGCTGCTGAGTTCTGCTCCGAGTAGAAGTCCCTGGACCGGATTTCCGACTTTCTCTCCTTCTCGAGTTGTGATGACTCAGTACGCCACCTACAGGGAAACACAAAGGGGAGCACACAAAAGGGAACACGTGGGGGGACACATAAACATTTAAACAAGACAACAAACAGTAACATTCTCGTCGTCTCGGCACCGCCGCATCCTTGACGAGATCATCGCCCTTGGGAAACTGGGTTCCTCTCCAAATGTCCGGAGGAAACGTGGGATGAGGTTTATTCACCCCCCGCGCCCAGTCCCCGAGGACTTCACTAGGGTCCAGGAGGTCCTCCCTCTTCCCCCCTAGTGCCTGGCTCATGCGGAGTTTAGAAGCAGGTCACTCTCTCTCCCTTTCCTGCCTCGTTCTCCCTAAACTCGGATTATTGAAACCTATCCTCCATTCTGTAAAACTAGCATCCGCCCTGGCTTTGTACACCCCTTTAGTATGTCCAATTGTGCCCTCTGCGTCTTGTCCTCAACAGCCTGCGAATCTTTATGATTACCTACGTTTCTTTGCTCCTTCTTTTTGCTCTCAATCTTCCCTCTTGGCCCCTGCTGTCAATCTAAACCGTATATCTTCTTACTACTCGCTTTCTTGTTCCTCTCCCTCCCCCTGTCTTCCTCAACCTTCTGATCCGACCCTATTTCACTTGCTACTTTGCTCCTCTCATCTGACGTCACGTCCCCCTACCCTCTATTTCCAGTCACCACTCCTCCTTTCCCTCTTGCATCTTTCTATATCTTTCTGGTGTCCTCCTTGCTCATCTTCTCCTTTACCTTACTTGCTGGCTTCCCCTCATACTCCTCTTAATTTAAGTCTACTTCCCTACTCCTTCTTATGTACTTATCTCCTAAGATGTCTCCTTATCGCCTTATTTCCTTGCCTTCACTTGCTTTCCCCCTCTGTCCTAGCTCCCTCTTTACTACTTACCCTGCCCTTGCTCGCTCTCTAGGATCGCCGCTGCGGCGCTATCCTACCGCTTTTTCCTCTTCCCCGCCGTCTATCAGCGCAGTTTCGCTTCAGATTTCAAATTGCCCGCGGCGGGCCGGTGAGGTGGCCACTTTAGGCCTGCGCGGGTCGATCGGCAGCTTCTGGCCAGCTTTGGGGTCCTTCTGCGGTCCTCAGCCTTTGGTGTTAGCGTCATCTGGCTGCACGAGTGAGGGCCCGTCTCATGCCCCCTCCAAGATGGCGTCTCACCTTCCGGTCCACCTCTGTGACGCGTATCTGGGGGCGGCCATTTTGGAAGTCGTCTTCGATCAGTGCGGAGGTGCGCGCCTCTGCTCCTGTTTCCCGCTCACCACTCTCTTCCGGCTTCTGCGTTCCAGGATGGATTCCCGCCTTCTGGGTCTGCTTCGCCATCTTGTGTCTGGGGCCTCCATTATCTGCCAGGTAGGCCGCATTTTGTTTTTTGTTTTCCCCAACAGGAGTTCTAGTGCGTTGCGGCTGCCTGGACACCGGACCGCCGTTGATGGAGTGTCGGGGATCTCCATTCTTTCCCTCAGGGGTGCGTTACTTTTTCTCTTCTTTTCTTGGGTGGTGTAATCAACGTAAGCCAAGTAGACCGTAACTCAAACATCTTAGGTGATGGAACTTCACCAACTTTGAACATTAAACTGAATCTGTTTATTACTTTTCTGGGACCATTATGTTGATACTGCACCCCTCTGCTCTCTCGGGGATCTAGCTTGTTGGTCCCATATCGGTTCTGGGAGGGCATTGTTGGGGGCGTCCGCTGCCGGGGCCTCCCCTAGGCCTAGCTTGTGGAGGAAGGCTGGCCCCTCGTCCGGTCCTCGCAGGGTGCTCGTCTTGCCGCCTCTTGTTACTTGGAGGCCAAAGGGGTAGATCCATCTGTATCTCACCCCCTTATCTCTTAGGGTCCTTGTGAACGGTAGCAGGGCTCTACGGCGGGCAAGTGTCTCTGGGGATAGATCCTGGTAGACAGACATACGCACGTCCTCAAATTCAACGATCGGCAGGGGTCTTGTTTTGTGCAGCACTGCTTCCTTTGAGCGGTAATAATGCATTCTGAGCACAATGTCCCTTGGCTGCTCGTGCATTAGAGGCTTCGATCTCAGGGCTCTGTGGCACCTGTCGAGGGCTAAGAGTTCTTTAGGGGTGTCAGGCATCAGAGACTCCAGCCATTTCATGATGAATTCCTCACAGTCCAGGATTGTTTCAGGGACCCCCCTCACCCGAAGGTTATTCCGTCTGTCCCTGTTTTCTGCATCCTCCTGGCGGTCCCGCAGTTCGTTTATTTGCTCCTGGAGATTGCTGTATTTGCGGTCCTGTCTCTTTATGGATCTGATTGTCTGGTCCATTTTCGTTTCTAGGACATTTGTCCTCTCCCCCAGCCCGGTAACCTCTCTCTTAATGTCCTTAAGCTCGGCTTGTAGCAGTGCTTTAAGGTTGTCATATAATTTGTCCAGGTCGCCTTGTCTCAACGGCCTCGGTGCAGGGTTATCCTCTCCTTCTCCTTCTGGCTCCGTTTCCGAGCCGGCGTTTGAATGTGGCGCCATTTCTCCTCCTGCACCGCCGGGTCAAGCGCGGCTAAAGTATTCTGGCAGCACCTTTTTTTTGCTTGTTTTGGGGGTTTTTCGAGACATTGCGGGGTACAGTGGGGCTTTATATGTCCTCTGATGTGTTGTGTGGGCAATTTTAATGAGTTTCGGTAGGTTTCAGCTATCAATATCTTCTAGCGAGGCACGGAGCACTTATCTTAAGCAGCCATGCTCCTTGCCGTTGCGCATGCGCCTCCGTTCGCGAGTTTTTAAAGTCTTGACCTAATTTCTTTTAGAGATAAAACTATAAATCCTCAAATCTAGAGAGTGCTTTTTTCATCTTTGTAAAGTAATTATGAGGCCAAACAGATGACCTAAGTAGCTTACAAGAGTTAATTTATGTATTTTGTCATAAACAATGTTTCTTTAATATGTCAAGTATTTTAGTGGTTCCCATTACAGCCAAGCTCAGAATACCCACAGGCAGCAGCGGATTTCCCATTAGACCCCGGTGGGGGCGGCAAAAAGGCCCGCCCCCGTATAGAGATGCTGCCCACTCCAGCCTATCGGGCTTGATCGGAAGGCACTTAGCTTTGGCAGCCGCCTCCTTGCTGCCACCCTTCTTCTCCTTCCGAATGGCAGCGTCACGTGACGCCGCGGACGTCACCCACGTGACGTCACATGGCGTCTCATTGCCATGGCAACGTGACGGCGCGACGGCAAATGACGTCATTTGACGGTGCGATTCGGAAGGAGAAGGTGGGCCGTAGCAAGGAGACGGCCGCCACAGCCAAGTGTCTTCAAATCCGTCGCTGCCCACAGGGGCCGCCTACATAAAGGACGGGCAACTCCAATTCTCAAGGGTCACCGACTGGTCAGGTTTTCGGGATATCCCTGCTTCAGCACAGGATGTTCAGTCTTTGACTGAGCCACTGATTGAGCTGTGCTGAAGCAGGGATATCCTGAAAAGATGACCTGTTGGTGGCCCTTGAGGACGGAAATTGCCCGCCCTTGTCTTACATAAAGGCCTATCTCACTTACATAAAGCTTGAACGAGTTTAATGAACACTGTTAAATGTTACTAAAAATACATTGTTTTGCCAACGCTTATTGCAATCTAAGCTTCAAAAGCTGGAGGAAATGGTTCAATCGTTTGTATTGAGGCAGAACCATTATATTGAATCTTAAATTGAAGTATGTGAAACTGCTGATCTCTACACTGCATGCCCTCATTTTACTGTGACGTGCAGGTGGTGTCTGTCAACGCAGATGGCGCTAAGATCCAGTTCAAAGACGGGTCATTACTTCAATACAGCCAACTTCTAGTTGCTACAGGAAGCAGGTAAAACCCACTTACCAGCTTCACTCAAAGGAGCAGATCTACAGAGGTCCGATATGGCCTTACCGAGCATCTTCAAAGCTCCCCAACCTCAGGTTGCCACATTTCAGTCCGGAAAGGGGATTGCGCTCACTACTACGGACGTTAGTACGAATGAGTTACAAAAAAACCGCCCCCAACCCCCCCTCCCTAACAACGCAGATCTGCAGAGGTCTGTTAAAGTTAACTTAGGGCTTTAACAAGAAATTAGTTGTCATACTTAAAGATGGTTTTATTCCCATGGAGACCCTGAAATGGGAGTTTTGCAGGAGGGGGGAAAAAAGCACAGGAGGGAGCGCCCCATTTTACTATTAAATATGCTCATTTGGAAATGCAAAGTATATTTAAATGATTAAAATGTGCATATTTTGCAAGTATCACAGGTGTGTTCCTTTATGTGCACAGGTCCCTCTCCCACCTACTATATAAAGGTGTGTTTGGGACGGTATACTTGGAACTCAAGTTAATTGGAGTCCCTACCTCTCTCGCAACACCCACATTTCAGGGTCTGGATGGGGGTACAGGAAGTCCTCCCACGGGGGAGGGATGAGGCGGTGCACAGCAAAGAAACGATGGCAACTGGATCGCTCGATTGAAAAAAGTTTCATGCCCAATCATTGTGGCAACAGTTTAAAAAAACCAGAGCAGAACAAACTCTTACGCGTTTCACGCTAACTTGCGCTTTATCAAAGCGATGGATTGGAGTAACTCCACCATTTTAGATTAGACATGCGTACCCCCATTTTATTTGAAGTTCACACAAGGCAGTGCTTACTTAACATGGCGTTAAGCCTATGCTAGTGAGATATACAGTACACTGGCTGTTGTCTTTGCACATACAGTAATTAGCTTTGTGGATATGCGTTACGCACATGGATAATTACGACTGTTCGTGATTTTGATAATAGTTTGGTCTTAGCACCACCTATATTCTATAGGTAGTTGTCTACACAGAAAACAAAAATATTTGCTATAGTGTATATACACCTCATGTTTTGCTACTGAATGGTCTACTGACCCTTGTGGTAGATGGTGGGTTAAAGAATCATTGCTTGATCGAGATTCAGTTTTCTTTAAGAGAGAAGTTTTGGGGGTTTGGTGGTTTAAATAGACACTTGGGGTCAGATTGACCTGTTAAGCGCTGTTAAGTGACTAAACATGACATTAGCCTAAATTAACATTCTGTTCTACCTTGCCGCATATCTTGAAAGTATAAAAATGTACTGTTAAAGTCCTGTTTTTCCTCTAGGAATGAATTTTGCGTGAAATACAACGGCTGCTAGAGATAATAAGATGCAGCAGACTTTTCCCCTAATAATAATAACAACTTTATTTCATATAGCGCTTTTCTCTCAATGGGAATCAAAGCGCTGCACCATTACAGTATAATGTGCGGTACAAAGCACATAGGAGTTTTGCAGGTACAGGTCCCTGCCTTGATGAGCTTACAATGTATGTTTTTGGTGCCTGAAGCACAGGGAGATAAAGGGACTTGCCCAAGGTCACAAGGAGCCGACACCGGGAATTGATCCAGGCTCCCCTGCTTCAAACTCAGTGTTGTCGTTTACAGAGTCAGTGGGGCCTATTCACTAAACAGTGATAAAATCAGTGCATTTTCGCCCGACTATGGGGCCTATGCTATAAGCGTCGATAAGCCAGGTATCGAGCACTTATCGGACAAAATGCCTACTGTTATTTAGTAAGCCTCGATAAGTGGGAGCGATAAAAGCATGAATCGCTAAAAATTTCAGCCGTCATAAAAAAATCACCCCTGAGCCCTTCTCAGGGAGGCGATCTTCATGTTGCCAGCTACTCGCCCGTTTTGGGAATTTTGCTATCACAGTTAATTGAGGCTTTCTGAATACCGTGATAGCAACACTCAAAAAACAGGCGATTTACATGGCCCGGGGACTTTTTTAATGAACGCTTATAGTATGGGCCCCTATGCATTTATTTATCACGCTGTAAGACATGAAGCCAAAAACAGGATTCACTAAGAAATGAAGGCCATTTTTTTTAAGGCCAATAAAAACAATGCATCGTCTGACCTGTTTTTTGTATTAGTGCTATGGCGCTATAAATCCTATAGCACGATAACTGATAGAAAAAATGCAGCCTGTAAGAGCTGCATGGAGATGCTGCTTCCAGATCCTTGCTCCTGACCTTGCTTTTCCTCCGGACTCCCCTATTCTGTTCTCCTGACCTCGGCTATGTACAACCATCCGCACCTCTCCATCCCGACCCCGGCTAGCTTCTCGACGATCCGCTCCTCTCCAATACTAACCTCAGCAAAGTACCACGACAATCCGCCTCTCTCCAATCCAGACCATGGCTAAGTACCTCCTACGATCCTCTACTCTCCAACACTGACCTCGGCAAGTATTACTGACCTTCCAGACCTCTCCTACCCCGACCCGGCTACCTCGACCAATCTACACTCCAGACGCGCCCACGTGGCTTTGGGTTGGTGTAATATCAAGTCTCCACCTCGGCCTCGCAGTCACGCCTTGTTTGTGGTGAGCACTCCGTTACAGTTTTCAATTGTTTATTTCTGTTACTTTTCTGTTGTTTGCTTTTTTAATAATGGTGTTTATTTGTAGTTTTATTTGGAGTTTTCTTTTATTAATTGATGGTTGTTTTTTTTTGGAGTTTGGATTTTTAATTTTGGTGTTTATTTGGTTTTTGCTTTGTTGATTTCTGGTATTTGTTTTTGTTTACATTTTTATTGTTATTTATTTGGTGATTGTTTTGATTGAATTGGATATTGTTGGTGGTAGTTTTTTTTTTTTTTTTTTTTAGGTTGACCATTGACTGTGATACATTGACTTTGATAGTGTTAAATTATACCCATAGAAGGAGTGGCTCAGTGAGTAAAGACACTGGCTATCACTGAGTTTCAATTCCCGGTGTTGGCTTCCTGTGACCTTGGGCAAGTCACTTTATCTCCCTGTGCCGTAGGCACCAAAAACATAGATTGCAAGCTCCACAGGGCGGGGACTTGTGCCTGCAAAATGGATTATTATTATTATTATATGGGCATGCTTTAACACTGTGCCAATCATTTGGTTTATTGGCATTTCAAATGGTTTTATTGTTCTATGTAATGTGTTTTATTTTGGGCCTGTTTTTTATTTGCTTCCCCATTTATTGCTATAGTGCTAAAGCATGCCCATATTATATGGGCATGCTTTAACACTGTGCCAATCAATGGGTAGCAGGGGTGGTGTCCCCGTGTAGGGTGATTAGGCTTCCTGGGTGGGTAGCGGGGGAGGGTGGGTGAACCCCTTAATGACTATAGCGGTTACTAGCCTTCATCGTGGCAGGGGGAAGTGCAAGTTTTATTTACTTTATGCTGCTGATTTATGTTCTATTTTAAATGGTCAAATGCACTATTATCCATATGTGGATAATAGTAATTTTGACCATTTCTGTACTGTACAGTATGCATTGGGAAGAGCGGGAGGGGGGGGCGAAGGGGGTGTATTTATATCATTGAACTTTTTTCGTACAGGATTGTACGCAGGTCAGCGGGGATCCCTGGAAACCCACGGGGAACACCCGGAGGCCCCCGCCAGGTGTCTGGGGGTCCTCGGGTGGACCCCACGGGTGTCTGGGGGTCCTCGGGTAGTTCCTACAGGGACCAGCCAAGGACAGCCGTGAGGCCCCCGGACACCTGCGGGGACCACCTGGAGGCCCCCGCAGGGACCACCCAGAGGCCCCCGCCGGCGTCTGGTATCAATACTGTGCTGGAAAAAATAAATAATGCTGTTATGCATGTCACAATTTCTTTTGTGCCAGCCTTTAGCTGGTGAAAAAAGATGGCGAGATTTTATACGACGATAAACTTATCACTGCTTTGTGAATAGCAGTTACTGGCAAAAAAACGGGCGGGTTTGCCATTTTTTGGCCTATCGGACAACTTTTTTGTCTGACTGTTTAGGGACGATAAAAAGCCATTATAGCGCGATACTGCACTTTTATCACTGCTTTGTGAATAGCAGAGCAGGCAGTATTACGCTATAAAGGTATTTATCGCCCACTAAACCACTTATCACTGCTTTGTGACTAGGCCCCAGTGTCTTTACTCACTTAGCTGCTCCTCGCTAATATCAGTCCACCACAATCAGTTGCGGTTAACACATGAACTTAATGTTCCTTTTGTTAAGTCATACCTATACTTGGCGTTACTCCCATCCACACCCGGAAATGAACGTTTGTGGGGGACGAAGCGTTTATGCACTTTTTTGGCTCTGGGTAGGAGTAAGGCCAAGATGTACTTAAGTTAACGCGATGTTACACTACAATAACACAACGTTAAACCTATGCTAATGAGATATACAGCGGCCATTGTTTTTACGTTTAATTCGCTTTCTTGATATGCCTTAACCTAAGGGAAAATAATGTCCGCTACTGTTTTAGGTAACGTCCCACTATGAGCCCTGAGCTTTGCGTAACTCTCCCTTAGAGGCTAATTCAATATGCGCATCGGTGAATGAAAACCCTCATCGACTTGAATAGCGGTTTTCCGCGTGGGGGAAGATTGAATGACTCCCTGAGTATAAATATACAGTGACACATCTCCATATTCAACGGGGGAGTACTAATGAACTTTTAAGTTGTCCCTTTTAAAGAGGCACTCCTGGCGACACTACTTTTTAAAAAAAAAATAAGTTTGAGGCAGGGGGTCTCCGGAACTGAACCGCATTGATTTCAGCTCCGGGGACCCCCTGCTTCCAGAGCTAATTATCTCTATAGGTGCTGCCGGTAGGAGCCCTGGCTGGGTTCATCATATGGCAGTTTAAAAGTCCCGCGTCCTGCTGGCCAATAGGAAGCCGCAACATGATCTCTTGTAGGATCCTGTTGGCCCACGTGATGTAGAGATACCGGCAGCACCTACGACGTAAGTATCTCAGGAAGCAGGGGGTCCCTGGAGCTGAAATTAACGCAGTTCAGCTCCGGAAACCTCCTGCTTCAAACCTATGTAAAAAAAAAAGTACAATAACAAAAAGCACATACTGTACCAGGAGTGTTCCTTTAACAAGGAAGCCTGAGTATGCCCTTTTCCCTTGGTGCAAATAATCCTCAGGTCTTCTTCATGCATTACGTTTAAGTGTTTGGTGTGGTATCTCTACCCAGGCTTTGCATGAGTCACCTCCATGTCAGCCATTACCTTACTCCTTTGCACCGTTTAGACCTAGAGCGCCTCAGTGCCCTGGCGCCACCCTAAAGAACGTTTTCCTGTTGCGTACTCCAGAAGATGCCAACGCCATCAGCGAAGCAGCCGTGGGCAGGAGTGTGGTGATCATGGGCACTTCGTTCATAGGTCAGTAAGCAGAACTGCGAATAGCTCTTTGTCAGGAAAGCCGAAAGCTGGGATCTTTAGCAGACCAATATTATTGTACAAAAGAGCTGCCCCCCAACTGGAATTAATGTGGCTCTGACATTGCCGATGAGTCATAATACACAGGAGTGGAAACCGGTTGGTACAAAAATGTACAATAAAGGGCCAGAAATAAGTTCAAAACAGAGCGAGGGAAGGAGAATAGTGGAAGAGGGAGGTAGTTAACAATGTTGCTGTTCATTGTTTAAGGAAAGGACAGGGATTAGGGAATGATCAACTAAATCATACTAATTGTAATTATGAAAAATAATAATAATATCTTTAATCGATAATTATCATTGCAGGTAGGTGCAACTGTGAATTGAAGTGAATCAGAGAAAATAAGAGATACAATGTGTTTGTATCCCTGAAGAAAATTCACTTATATGCACACTCCTAGGAGTAAAATGTAACTTTTAATATGCAGTACTTAAAACATATATTACCGAAAAAGATGGTATAATGAAAATAGATTAAATAAGGTAAATACATACACCCTTTGGCTCTCCAAGGAATATATAAATACTCCAGTTATTAATGTTACTGGAGTACTGGAGGCTCAAGAGGGTGCAACCAGTCAAGATGAGCCCAAAAGAGCTCACTACTTGCAATCACTAGTGCAAAAAAATGCATTAACTCACACAGCAGCAGGGAATAATCTAAGCCTACTTGTAAATAGTCGTTGCAACACTCAATAAATGAGATGATACCCTAGCTGCTACACTGTTTTTATATATATGTCTGCACTAATGAATACCTGGGAAAGACACTATGTTAAAAACAGCCCCATAACGGGGACTGATGACTTCTTATAGTGGCGGCACGCGCGATGGAGCGCCTAACGTAACGCGCACCTGCCGCTCGCGCGAAATCTGCACTGAGGTTCCGAGGCGACGGGGTGGCGGAGGCGTGGCCGTGACATCATGTGAGCGGTTCACCTTCATTGGCTGAACCGCACACGTGACTCGGCCATTGCGCGGCAAAGACTAAATTCTTGTCTTCTCCTGAATCGCGCGCGTGGTCGCTCGCTCTATGGGCGGCATCATGAGGGTACATACAGTACATTTGTTCCTTAGGCGCGCCCACACAGCGCCACTATAATCGTGGCCTTAGGAGGTGAGGCAGCCCTATTGTAAATCATGGTTATGAAAGTAACCAGAGTGCTTCATTTAGCAATGCTAAAACAAGCCTACATACCTGGTTTCCTGGTAACAAATCTGGAGCAAAGAAATAGCACCACATGTATTTAAAAAAATAAAAAAAATACTATTTAAATCCAATGCAGTATGTTTTTGGCCTATGTTTTGCAGTTGTAATACATAACCAACAAAGCAAACAATAGAAGCAAAAAACTACATTTTCACAAATGCACTCTGTTGCCTAAAGATTTTATTATAATTAATAATAATAATAATAACAACAACAACAACTTTATTTAGTGTGCTTTTCTCCCAATGGGACTTAAAGCCCTTCAATTACAAAAAGGAAGAAAGAAGAAAACATTTAAGGTTATAAACGAGACCAAACACAAGAAAAGATACAATACAGCATGGGACAGTACTGTAGCTATTAAATACCGGGCAGGTTGTGGTTTATTAATTAAATGCCCATGTAAACAGGTAGGCCTTGAGCCTGTTTTTATAGATTTCCATGGACACTCAATATATCCTTTGACTCAGCTGTCAAAACTGAACTATATTGAAGTCTGATAAATCAAACGCACACTTTTATTTTTTGGAGTGAAATCTCTTCTTGCCCTTTGTAACAATGTTTATTTTTTACATCTGATGCCCCGTTCAGAAGATAGAAGCATTTGAAATATGTAAGTGTTAGGAGCTCTCCCCAGAGGTAATCGCAGTCTAAAGGTTACCATGGTAACCTCGGAGGCTCGAGATGACGCAAATCATGATTTTTAACGCTAAGATTTTTGACATTATTTTTTAATGAGCAGGATTTGCTAAGTGGGCAAGATACTAACATTATATGAGTTATACTTGTATAGGCTTCTAGGGGATTACTGCTTTAAAACAGACCTCACTTTTGGAATCCTAACTCCAGTAACCCCATCTCTGCTAGAGAGGTCTCCAGGCATGGGTCAAATGGTTTAAATGAGGTTACTTTGCTCTTTTGTAGTACTAATAATTAATGCATGTGAACACTTTACAGAACAAACACAGAGTATTTCTTCACAGTACAAACACACTGACCTTGGGATCCTGATATCATGGGATAAAAAGTCGATATAATTATTAGCATTTATTTGGAAAGTATCACCATACTCCGCAGCGCGGTACGTATGAAAGTAAACATTGGAAGAAGAAGAATGAAATGCTTCTTCTGTAAAGATTACAAACGAAATAAATGGTTCTAGGCTTGAACAGGCAGTAGGAGCAAGTGTAGGTGCATTCTGGGTATCTGCGCAGTGCACATCAGTGTGTTTGTACAGAGCAGGTGGCATAGCCATTGGTAGTTTCCAAGCTACTGAGAAGCTTCCTTGGAAAGGGGAGTTTCATAGAAGTGGTTTTCAATTACACTGTGCAACGAGCATTTTTATCCCACATGAAAACCTATTTATTGGGAGGAACATGAGCAAGATCTCAGCCAGGTAAACACGTAAAGCAATGAAACATTAACGTGTTGACTGCCGGATGTAGCCATCCATGCTCTGCAGTGAGTTGCTGCCCATCCCCCTGTCAGGTTAGGGTTAAGGAACATTTTCAGAGGAGTATTCTGGGTACACATTGAGAGTTGCTAAGTTTGGCTCTGAATGGATAAATTAGAGCATTGCACGGGTCTCTGAGACACATGTCTTTCACATACACACCCATGCTTTCTTCCCACCAAGTAGTCGGTCAGTGACCAGCATACCTGTGTTTCTGTGTAGGGATGGAAGTCGCAGCTTTTCTGTCCGACAAAGCAAGCTCTGTGTCTGTGATCGGAAGGTCTGAAGTCCCATTCCAGGCTGTGCTGGGACGGCAGATTGGAGAAGTGGCAATGAAGGTAAAATAAAATATATTCATGTCCTAAGACCACATTTGCATCGAGATGTCTGTGTGTTTATTTACGAATCAGAATGGACCACACTGAATGACTGCGATACGTTTAAGTGGTTTAAACAAGGTTATTGATGCCTTTAACAAGAAACAAACCTTTAATAGTACTTTTAGATACATTTTTAATGTGTATTCTAACAATGTTTGCAAATTGTCTATCCTAATGGTAATAACCTGACACTTTATTTGTCTTGTCTCTGTTACCACTGTCCACTCCCTTTAATGTCCTTTAGACTTTAAGGGGACGTCCATAAACTATATCAGTGACAATAACCCCGTCCGCACATGCAGAGTACATATTGTTTAACATCAAAGGGAAATGTGTACTTGTTTTTTAATGGTTTTAAATATTAATATTTTTTTCAATACATATTGTAACGGGAGACCAGCACTTTTAACACCTTAATACCCGGATCCTTTGATTGAGCAAAGCAAGAGATAAAATAGAGGAAGTATGCCTGTTCCGGTGGGGAGAGGCAATTCAGCGGGCACCACGAGGCAGAAGAAAAAGTTGCTGAAGCTGGACTGTGCTGTATGACAATTCTTTAATAAAGCATGATTAAAAAGAGGGGGGACGCATACCCCTGCACCTCTAACGCGTTTCACCCGCAAAATGGGCTTTTTAAAAAAACCATTTTGCGGGTGAAACGCGTTAGAGGTGCAGGGGTATGCGTCCCCCCTCTTTTTAATCATGCTTTATTAAAGAATTGTCATACAGCACAGTCCAGCTTCAGCAACTTTTTCTTCTGCCTCGTGGTGCCCGCTGAATTGCCTCTCCCCACCGGAACAGGCATACTTCCTCTGCTTACCACAATCAGCTTGGAGCACACAGAACCGGTGGATTCACAGTGAGTAACATTGCTGCCCCATGAGAGCTGCCCCAGGCATTATAGGATGATTTAGTACAGAGAGACTGGAGAGGTCAGGGGGGTGGTTTCACGACTCCCCCCTATAACTCTGCATAACTCTGCCACCTTGTGCCATCTAGGGGATTTATGCATACAGCCTCAAGCACGCATTTTTCACATCAAGTGACCCGGTTCATAAGCAGTTAGATACTTACATTTTTATTATTTTTTCATCATTGTGGGTTATTACAAAGCTCTGTAGCACCGGGTGATTGGGGTCCTCTACCCCATTTTTTCCCAAGAGATAAAATAAATTGTGATTTATTTACAGAATGAACACACACACAGCTTGGTTTACAATTCCAACGCACTCACTCCCATAAAAATAAGCAATAAAAGGGAAGCTTGGGGTGGCGACGTTCTCACCACCTCCTCTCTTCACGAATCCGCAACGAGTGGACACACGTGATGAGCGGGTGCTGCTTCCTACTGCGGCCGCTGGAAACCGTAACACCACTCATCCGGATCCTCTCTCGGTATACCTCAGCCGCTAGTCCTGGATTCAACGCATTTTCGATATGCCAGATATCTTCGTCAGGATTCCTGATGAAGATATCTGGCATATCGAAACGCGTTAAATCCAGGAGTAGCGGCGGAGGTATACCGAGAGTGTGTCCACTCGGTGCGGATTCGTTTGAGAAGAGGGGAGGTGGTGAGAACATCGCCGCCCCAAGCTTCCCTTTTATTGCTTATTTTTAATTTGTATCATGTGAGTGCAAATTTGTGAGATTCCCATTATTATTACATTTATTGTATGCAGTCTGCGCTATGGTGTTTCCCGTTTTCTACTCCAGCACACCCTGAACAATTTGTCAACTAAGGGTTAAACCTGATACCAGAACAGACCCGTTTCCTGCACACTTCATCTTTATGTGTGCTGTGCCCGTTTAACTCACACGTATGTGAGTAGAACTTTTGAAGTCTTTATAGATCTAACTAGTGGTTAATAAGACAATATCACACTATATTCTGTTTTATTGTTTGTTTTTGACATATCATGCATCCTGCTCCCTCATCCTGTTTGCCCAGTGAATCTGTTACAGCATGATGACTCTCATTCCTGATGGGCTGCACATATTCTTATAGGGTTAACATTCCTATACTTAACCCGTGCAGCCTATCTCTCCATGGGAATATTTCCGTCCCCATATCACGGAGTTGCCAATACTTTGCAAACCTGGCAGAGGGGGCTTCTCATTCTGCTCTGGGCACGTGCGAACTTTGCCCCTTTGCCGCTTAGCATATCAGACCCTGACCCTCTTACATGGTGCCACTCAGTCTGGGCAGGGTGACATCTTGCCAGGATGGCTTATTGAAGTTCTCTTCCCCTACGAAGCAAGCTAACAAATGGTTTAACACTTCCATATCCTGGATTGCCTTTGAAGCTTAGAGGGCGGAGTAGCCACTCTGTCTCCCATGCAAATGGATTTTTACCCATACTGAACATTACTTGAACTTAAAAACATATAACTCTCACCACCTTATACCTGGTGGGAGATACACTGAACCCCAACCTGGGTCCTGGGGTTTGTGGGCATATACCGGGGTACCGTGAATATGATTCATTCCCCTGCCCGGTCTTACTATTCTGGTTTGGGCTGAAGCAGAGAGATTTGGCGGTGAGCTGCAAACTGCTTTCAAGGGAAGATTTTACCAGTGGTCTATGTTCCTCATGTCCTCAGGAATCTGGGGGGATTCCTGAGTACATGTTTTGGGGTAACCCGCAACACTGACCCCCTTCTACCCAAACATACCCTGACAACTTTTTACTGTAAAATCAACCCTGAAAAATCTCCGCTGGTTGGCACTCCTGGAACACTAAAAATACACATACATCGTTATTACAAATGCAGTTACATGCCATGACATTAGCTGACAATCACAATTCCCCCATATGGCTCAGGGGCACCCAGCCGGGCATAATACCTTTATTATTGGCCTGGGTACCCCATCACCATCACACATATATTCTTTATTTAAATGGTTGTTTTTAAAGAGAAATAAATGGCTTGTACTTAAAAATATTTTTTTTATAATAAACCTGTTTACCTCGCTTTTTTTTTACATTTTATTTTTGGAACTCATATTTTATTGATGTTTTCAATATTCATAGAAAAAGGGATATGGTGGGGAGTGAAACGTTTAGGAGAGAGTAACTAGAATAACTATATTAAACAAGGTCAACCCCAGATTGGAAGAGACTCTGTTGCTCTTTGTAGACAACACTTCAGAAAGCCAACAACTCCGTCAGGAGAACCCAGAGGGATATAAGAAAAAAGTAAATTAGACCTTCCCAGTGCGTATCAGAGTGGGTCTGGTGAGCTGTTTAAGGACTGGACTGCCAAGCATCGAAAGCTTTGTCACAGTGAGATTATGGCAGGCTGTATAAGGTCACATAAATATATATAACAGATGATATATATTTATCACTGGGTCTGAACTGAAACGAGTCTTAGATATAATAAAGTGATTTTATTCCTTAGGATAGGTGAACACACGAATAATACAGTAACAGACAAGAAGTACACTTACTTAGGGTTTTGGGAATGAGAAGTTTGATGTAGCATTTCTCTTCAGCAATCAGGTAATCATTCAGGTGATATTAGGTAACCATATCAGCAAACGAAGCACGAATGAAGACACAAATGAAGACTCAATGAAGACTAACAAAGGATATATGGGGAACAGCCGTTTATATACCTTTTGTCCCTCTATCCTTAACCTGAAGTACCTGTGATTGGTGGTCAATTATCTCCAGCCAATCTTTGATGGGGGAACACATTGTAAGACAGGCCCCCCTGCTAGCTGGCACATGCGCAGTAGAACTCTGGGGTCTCATTTCTGTAGCCCCCCACAGGCAAATGGAATGCCAGCCAGTCTACCCATCTGGATCTCTAGCAAGATAACCTTTGTTGGAAGGTGATAACTGGGACACTTTGAGACTGCCCTGGTTTGAGCCTCCTCCGCCCTTAAATCATCAGGGAGGCTGACAAGACCCTTTGAATAATACTTAAATCCTAGACATTGGGGCGCCTCTAGGGCCATCTGCTATCCTGGTAGACAAAGGAATTTCCTCTGAGTCTTTGTCCATACCTTGGGACACAGTATTAAACATAAAACATAAATGTATTAAAATATCCGGTTCTATGGGGTCTAGCAGAACCAAACTTCCCAGTTCTCATGGCCGGAACTGGGACACCATATGGTCCAAAAAGCGACTTGTTACGACCTATGGAACCGGAGTTACACAAATGCACATTAAATCATTTTTCATTTTAATACAAAAATCTCCGCTAAAAAAGAAATCTCAGCTTTTCACTAAATCCCCATTGAAAACAACGGGCTTCTCCGCCATAGACTTTCAATGGTAAATTGCCGCCATTGAGGTCAATGGGGTTTCTCCGCCATTGAAGTCTATGGGAAAAGTCCCGAACTTTCAAGGGGGTCCATACTCCGTCGGGTTGGTCCAGGAGGGTCAAGGATGGTTCTGCAGTGATGCCGGAGCAGTGACTGCAGACACCCCAAACCTTGATCCGCTGGGCCCTCCGGAACCGGAGATATGGAGTACCAAAATACAGCATTTCACACTTAGTCATTTTTCTGAGCCGTTTCTGCCGCTGCCGGCAAAGCCTACGGCGCGACCCGTTCTTCTCGGTTCGACCCTTATCGGGGGTCCAGGATTTGGGGACCCAGTTGTGGTCGAGTGGGGGGAAGCCTAGGAACTAGGGGCAAAAAGAATTTTATTCCTAGGGGCCCTAGAACTGTTTATTCCCACGCCACTTGACGTTGACCTTGACTTGTAAGTGATCAAAGCTCTCCTATTGAAAATGTATCCGCTTTGCGGTTTGCGGTCTGGATGGCAGCCAACTTGTTCTTCGAAAGTTACCTCGAGGAACCTCCATTGAAGTCGATGGGCCCATTGACTTTCAATGGGAAACCGCCGCTCTCCCTCTCGGACGCCACCTGCTGGTCTTTACAGGAAACAGGACTAAAACAACAAGATTCTCCATTAGAATGCATGGAGCCCTAATGGCGGCCAATGGGAACCTGCAAAATGGTGCCTGAAAAGGCGGGAAAACTTCACAAAGAGCTATAATCATTAAAGGACTATTAACCCTTGTGCTCCCGGATGGATTCTAGTGTGTGTGTGATGCAGACACTGAGTAAACCTGACATTACAATGGAACAAGGGAACAGGGGAATACACATGTACATGTCATTACAGGGGTTAAATCACTGTTCTGGGTCTTAGCCCAGTTAAACCTTTGACTCCCGGGTGAGGTCAGGGGATGGCCAAATGGGGTGTAACCCCTTTAATCCTGGGCCACCCCCTTTCTCCCTCTACAAGCTTGTCATCCTCTCCATTTAGAGAACAAACCACATTTTATTTTTGAAGTGAAACTTCTTTAGTGGCACTTATTCTGATGGGGCAAAACTGGAGAGATGGAGACGAAAATGAAACGGAAGTGACGTGACGTCACGGCTCCCCCTCCTCCCCCACGCCTGCTGTGACATGCGGCCGCCGGCGGCGCGCCTAACGACCGCTGCTCCCCCCACACACCCGCTGTGACATGCTGCGCTCCTAACAGCCGCCGTTACCCCCACACGTCCGCTGCCATGGGTATACCAAGATGGCTGGCGCAGAGCTTCCGGTGCTGTGGGTGTACTAAGATGGCGGAAGTCCCACAAGTCCTCTGGCTGTGAAAGCAGGAGCCGCTGCTCGGCCTCTCTCCTCCCTACCTCTGCTTCCCCTTCCCTGTGTCCTGCTGACTACGCGCCGCCGGGGCCGGAGGAGGAGAGGAGCCCCGGGATCATGAAGGGTAGGTAACCTAGAAGATATCGCTAACGGCCGCTGCGCTGTCAGCATATGCCGCGCATGCGCGCACAGACACGTTATCGTGCCCTCTCGCCTCTCACGGCTCCTGCTCCGGTAACGCGGGAAGCAGGGGGTTTGAGCGCGCCGCTTCCCACGCAGCACTGCCGGAGGGGGTGGGCCTCTTAAGCACGGTATCTGCCCCTCACATACGTCGGGCCCGGTGCGGCCGCGTCTCCCTGGGGGGGGGAGGGGGAGGAGAGACTCAGACAGAGCCGTCGCGGGTCCGCAGCTCCGCCTGGGGTGGGGGGAGTCAGGAGAGAGGGGGCAGGACACAGAAAGAGAGACACACATACACACACACACATACACACACACATTGACTGACACACTGACACACATACACACACACACACACAGTGACTGACACACATACGCACGCACACTGACTGACACACATATGCACGCACACTGACTGACACACATACACACGCACACTGACTGACACACATACGCACGCACACTGACTGACACACATACGCACGCACACTGACTGACACACATACGCACGCACACTGACTGACACACATACGCACGCTCACTGACTGACACACATACACTCACTGGCACACATACACTCACTGACTGACACACATACACTCCCTGACTGACACACATACACTCACTGACTGACACACATACACTCACTGACTGACACACACACACACACACACACTGACACACATACGCACGCACACTCTGACACATGCACAGACACACAAACCCCAGTGATGCGCCGAACACCGCCCAATAAACATTACCCCGCCAATCAAATTTACTCATGCTCTAAGCAGTAATAATATTATTGTTACTTTATATGTTGCTGACAACACACAAAGACGTTTCACTTACTATGCGCGTGCACAGCACACACAGCTTTTTTTAATGCACACTAGAGAGTTGTGGTCCGATTTTTAGCCAATTTAGGGCTATAGCGCATCTGGCCGCTGTCATGATATTTGAAATTAATTTGTTAGAGTACCTATCCAGGTCTTGGGGAGGCTTATTTAGGAGACATGACCATGGGTCCATCCTCAATGAGAAGCCTTGGACATTCTGCGTTAATCTATGAATTTTGGCACAGAGGGGGGACCTTAGGTCAAGCCCACCACATGTGCAGGAAATCAGCCTGCTGACCACATTAGGGTTAAATTCCACCACTATATGGCCTTTATATGCATTTTCTTTTGTGGTCATGCAAACAGATGCCTTAGGCGCGGCATTGAAGATGTGCTCCTAGTCCTCTGGTTTCAGCACTGTGCCAAGAACTCCCACTTGTGGATGAACTTATTTGTCTCCTGTGGAAAGATTAGAAAAATAGAAGATTAAAACAACAAGGTTATTTTTGACCAGTTGGGGAGTTTGAGCAGATTTCTCAAACTTTGTAAAGGCTGGGACGAAGGTTAGACCATTGTACAAAGCTTCTAAGTTGGAGGTAATGGAAGATTTATCTTTTGCCCAAGCTACATTCCGATGAAAAGGACTCAAACGACTTGGACTTAGTTCCAGTAACCAGGACCCCCACTATATCCAATTTGTTGGACCACCATTCCCTAAAGCGGAAGTCCTCCCATGGGGGAGGGATGACACGGTGCACAGCAACAAAAAGGATGGTAGACTGAATCGCAATGAAAAAGTTTATTGCTCAGTCAATAGCATAGCAACAAGTGAAAAAACACCCAGTGGGTAGGCTCTTACGCGTTTCACGCTTGGCAGCACTTTTTCAAAGAAGACTGATTGCTTCAGGCCCAGGGGAAAGACTGGGTTCAAAAACAGGGGGATCAGTAAGGAGCACCCTCTAGTTAGGTGGAACTTGTCCTTTTTCAGTTCTAGTACTATAGTCAGCAGATGGGATCTGATTAATTCCCTAACCGTTTGGGTTGTAAAAGCACCAAGTCCGTCTCATAGGGAGAAAGGAGAGCTGCTTCAAATGCCACCCACCGCCTGAGGGGTTCTGCATGCCAAGAAATCATCTGTTCAACCTGGGCCGCTTTATAGTATGAAATCATACATGGAAGGCCCAGACCACTGGCCTCACGCAGGTTGGGTGAGTATTGATCTACTGGCCTGTTGCGTTTTCCGTGAACAAATAAACCTGGTCATGTGGGATTGCAAATTGTGGAAGACCCCTTGAGGGACCAGCATTGGAACAGTTTGTAATAGATACAATATACTTGGCAAGATGATATTTTTTTACAGAATTAACTCTCCAGATCCACAAGATATTGAAATGATACCATTGAGCGATGTCACCATTAAGTTTACTTAGCAGAGGGTAATTGCATCTACCTCATACCTATTGCTTAGAAAAATCCCAAGGTATTTAATAGCGTGCTTGCACCACTTTAAATAAAAATGTAGGGATATCAATTTAACGTCTGCATGAGGATAGATTGATGTTCAAGGCCTCTGATTTATTGTTTATTTTATAGCCAGATAGTTCATTTAAATAGTCTAGTTCTTTAAACAAATTGGGAAAGAATGGTCTGATCAGAGAGGAGAATATTCTCCGCATGTAAAGAGATTTTAAATGTGTGGTCACCTATTCGTACCCCCCTACATTGGGGTTAGAACGTATATGAGAGGCTAGTTGTTCCTGAGAAAGGACAAAGTTTAAAGGAGACGGGGCAACCCTGCCTGGTCCCAGCCTTAATTGGGATGGGCTCAAATGAGGTCCCTGTACATATTATTTTCACTGGACAGGAGTATAGTGAAAGAATCACCTGAAAATATTTGCCTTGAAAGCCAAATTGTTTGAGGATCTCTGCCATGTAGCCCCAGTCCACCCTATCAAACTTTTTCTGCATCTAGAGACAGGAGGAAGGCGGGCAGATTTGTAGGTTTAGCCAGAGCTATTTGTCAGGGTCTCCTAGACATCCTGTTCCCAGCCATAGCTCCTTTCTCTGCTGCTTTCTGTCTGCTCTGGGGTTCCTGTCTGTCTGTCTCTTGTTGCTCCTGTCCTCTGTCCTTATAGTTTCCTGTTTCTCCTTGCCTTTGTTTTGTGTCAGACTCCTTATGCCCAGGCTTCTGCCGCATCTTCTGTTCCTGTACCTGTTCTGTGTTTGGAGTCCTGTACCTTTATTAAAGGCCCTTGCTGGTAATCTGACTTGTCCCTGTTTGTTCCATGTTCCCTAGTAGAAGTCCCTGCTCCATAGTCTCAGCCTCTGCTCCCCTGTTCTGCTCCTGTTCTCCTGTTGCCAAACCTTGCTTGTGACCCCTACGTTCCCGCTTTCTGCCTGCCTCTGACCTCTGCGTGTGACCCCGACGTTCCTGCTTGCTGCCTGCCTCCGACCTCTGCGTGTGACCCCAACGTTCATGCTAGCCACCTACCACCGACCCCTGCCCGTGTCCCAACTCTCCTTGCCTGCTCCCCACTGTTCCGGCCACCGAGGTCCTACCCGCTCCAGGAGTCTCCCCCTTGACACTATTACATCTATTGCTTGCCTGATGGTGTCTGTCAACCAGGTATGAATACTACCTGATCAGGATGGACTAGGTTTGGGAGGTATTAATTCAGCCTTATGGCCAAGATCTTGGAGAAAATGTTTATGTTCACATTGATCAGAGAGATTGGTCTGCAATGTGAACATTGAGAAACATATTTACCCTCTTTTGGAATGACAGACATGTGGGCATGTAACATAGATGCCCCAATCTAATTTCCCCTATCAGATCAGAGGAAAATCTTGAATCAATTAAGTCCCTTAAATCGGCCAAGGCCCCTTGCCCAGAAGGCTTTACCAATATTTATCATAAAAAAATGTGCACACCAACTGGCCCCCCAGCTTTTGAAGCTATACAATGCAATGTAATTCTGGAAAGGGAATCACTCAGACACCTTAGTAGGGGGGAAAGTGAGAGTGACAAAGGAAAGAACTTGGGAAAATTACAGGTGAGGCCAAGGGGTCTCGGGTAAGGGTGTCTGGGTGGGACACAGTTAGAACCCAGACGTGGTTGCCCTCAGTGTGTATGGGGGGGGAGGGCAAACAAGGGCTGGTTCTGTAGGGAGGGCTATGGTGATGCCGAATCAGAATGGGACAGTAGAAGTCAATGACAGGTAGAGCTGGAAACTGAACCTTAGAGACAGTTCATATTTACATCTTGCACATCGAGAAAACACAATAAAAAACAGGAGACCATTTTTTTTATTTGCGACCCAGCTGCCAGGGGAAAGACATAACCATCATGAGAGGACCTCTACAAATGTTGTATGGTTGCATGCAGCTAAAACTAATAAAAATCCTTATGAATGATGGATATAGATATATATATACACACACACACACACGTGGAAAAGGGATCGGTCACCGCCCTATAGATGAGAGATACCACCCTAAACTGGGCTTCATAGGGTGTGGTGGTGGGGGTTAAGAGAGAGATCTGGATCAAGCCCCTATGGGGACCCTTCATCCAGGCTATTGGGATAAGGAGCAAACTAAGTGGGATTAAAACTATGTGCTTCCCAAACATAAATCGAACTAGATGGGGCCAGGAAGGGGGAGGCGACCCTCTAGGTAGTATAATACTCTCTACGGTAGCAGCTGTTACCCAGGCCCAACTATGGCCCCCAGAGGTCCCTGTAGACCTTCACCCAGGGACCCCAAGTTCAGGCATCCCCATCTTACATTTGTCAGACCGGACCCTGTGAGGAGTGAGGGAGAACACAACCAGCTCTCCACACACAAAATATATGCATATAGCCAAAATAAGCTTAACAAATTCAAGCAGAGTTTCACGGTCAGAACGCCTGGCCAGCTGGCAGATAGCCTCCTTGAGAAGCCCCCCTGTGAATGACAACATGAGAAATCCAGGCGCTACCGCTAGGCCACAACTAAACCTCACCTATTGCATCTGGAGTGAGTTAAAGGGCCGAGTATCGCCGATGTAGCGCAGCGGAACACACTGAGCATGGATGGAAAGGGAAATGTCACTGCCCTAGGTTCATGTAGTTGGTGGGCTGAGAAGGAGTCAGCCGTTGGAACAGGGTATGAAAGACTAGCATGGTGTTGGATTAGGTCTCATTCACAACCATGTGGCCAGTCGGACTCCGGTTGTCCTCAGTCGTCCTCTGCAATTAATCAAGGTTGTCGGGTGAAACATTCGCAGTGAGGCTGCACAACGTCTGTAGCATCTCAGCTAGTTCTCATCTCGAGTCAGAGTAGAAGGGTCGGTTTTAGGCCTTACTGGATGCCTCCGTGATACAACCGCAAGCCATTCCGGACAGGGTGTTCTTTGGTGTCTGACGGACGGAAGTGTCAGAGGGGGGATATCCTAAGCTCTTTCAGGAATCTCTTCCTTGTCAATTGTTTTAAAGGAGGAAAGGATGCCATTCTTTACCACCAGGAGTCAACAGGGGAATTCCCATCTATAGCCGATTTCCTTGGTTTGCAAGACCTCTGTTGGAGCTAGGTTTTGGAGCCCCAACTGAGGTTTTGTAGACTAAGTGAATAGTCTAGGATGTTTGGCTGCAAAGCGGCGGGACATTTAAAGATGGTGCGCATTGACATTTCGGGTGCATCTGACACACACGGCGGAGTCATGGCCCTGGACCAACAGTTTGCTTGCAGCCAACGTCCCATTTTGAAACCTAATGTAGGCTATTCCTCCTGGCCCTGTTTTCAGCTTCTTGTCTCTCAAGAATGCCGGTGAGCGAGGACTTGAGTGGAGTTATTTTGGAACTTAGTTTGTCGATAGATATGGCGGATTCGTACGCTCTGATCTCAAGTTGGTCAGTAAGCTCACCCAGGGCAGCAAGATCTTGCCGAAGCTCCCCCAGCGCCTGGTGGATCTCAGCTTGAAACTTTCTTAAAGAAATGGTGTGCTCCATGTTGAAGGTTTTTTTCTGTGTGTTTGAGAGCCATCACCGAACGTTCACCTCCCTTAAAGGGATCTTTTTTGGGAGATGAGTGCAATGACCTGTGCAAAAGGTGGAAATGTTCCGCCCAGCCCAGAAGCCAGTCTCTAGAGGCTATCCCGCTCAACGACGCGCATGCGCCTCCTAAATATCTAGTTTGAATCTATTACGACAAGTAGTTCACCAAGTTCCGAAGTGGGACTGCAGCTTTAAAGGTTCAGATGAGTTTACTTTGCCTCTCTCGTTCTTATGACAAGGTTTCTTTTATTTCACTATGGCGATATAAAAATATTTTGGGCCAGCACTCGTAAAAATGGGAGTGATTTTCTTAAAAAATAGAAATCTGTAACAATTGGCTTCAGCATTCTTTCCTGCTACAGTACAGATGTAGCTATGGCTATTTGTTCCCTCTGACAAGTTATGGTGGGGTAATCTGTGCTAGTTTGCGATATTACTGCCATTGAATCCTAGGAGCTAGATATCTTCTTGCCGCACTGTTCTAATAAAGTCATACACCAGACATTACAGCTTAATAAACTGTTTTATTTAGAGGTTGCAAACGCACAACGTTTCGGGAATCTCACCCCTCAGGTGCAATATTTACACTGCATACATTTTTCACCTGAGGAAGGGAGATTCCCAAAAACGTTTTGCGTTTGCAACCTGCAAATAAACCACTTTATTATGCTATAATGTCTGGTGTAAGACTTTATTAGAACAGTGCTTCAAGAAGATATCCAGCTCCTAGTTTAACTACGTGGCAGAAGTGGGATCCCGGCCACTCTTCAACTGCCTGCACCTTACAAAGAAAAAGGACACCCACTACAATTATCTAAACGGAGTGTGGTAAGATCTAAGACCTTTATCCTTGCCATTGAATCCTATGGAAATGCTGTTACATTCTGTGATTATGTTGTGTTATCAGCAGAAGCAATGAAGTCTGCTACATCTGTAAGTATGAAAACATAAAATGCGCATTTTACAAAATGAACGTTAAAGCTGCTTTGAGATACTGTGACATGGCAGATTGTTTGTCACTTTGTTGCAACTTCCACATGTGTTCCTAGAAGGTTTATTTCCGCTCACTTTCCCACTTTCCCCTCCTGCCAATTTCAGCTGCTCCAGGAGCGAGGAGTGACGTTTCACATGGGAACTGAAGCCAGGGAGCTCAGGGGAGACAACGGACAGGTCTGTTTCTTGCTTCCATGTTAATCTTCCATCCCCTTATTCGCCCCCACCCCCCAATCAAGTAAAACATTTTTTTTTTCATATTACATGGATTATTGTTTCCCCCCTTCGATTGCGGATTTTTTAAATTTTTTTAAACTTTTGCCGGTACTTGCATTGAAAACCCCAGTGGCCATATTGTGTCTCCTCTACAAGAATTTCAAAATGAAATATCTCAGGGGCCGAGAGTTAGGGGGGGTCCATCTAGATTAGAATGTTTAGCTCCGGCAAAGTATTGTTTCAAAAGAGGTTAAAAAAAAAAAAAAGAAAGAAAAAAAAATTACTTCTTGAACATATTTTGCCATTTAAAGCAGCATTTCAGTCTGCTCACTTATTTTTACATTGCCTGAACTCCACTGCCGATTTATCCGCTGCCGGTTCAGGAGTGATGAGCCAACCGCACACCGGGCAAGATGGAATATTCCAAATGGCCACGGGGTCAGTGCTCGCTCCGGAGGCTAGTAGAAACCATGGCTTTCTATTTGTGACCCCGCAGTGGCCATATATGTGAGGGGGGTAGAACTTTGTGTCAAAACCGGGACAATACAAACTACAAATATCTCGGGAACCAGGGGGTCGGGGAACGGCAGAACAGCTCCGGTGGACCCACTGGCGCAGATAAGATAAGCCCCCTTCAAAAAAGTGAGGGGCTTGCCCTCAACTGGGGGTATCTTGAGCATGACTGCCCCAGGATAAATTATATTACGGCTGTTCTCCAACAATCGTCATTAAAGTGGACACCAGTGTTGCAGAAAAGCTATTGACCCTTTTGATGCCCCAGGACGTAGGTCACCTGCATTGATTTGGGCCAGAGGGGCTATAGCACTTGGGTACCGTCAGCTCTCCGGCACCGAAAAGGTTAAATAGCAATGCTATTTTAACTTATGCATACCCATTGCATTTTTTGACCCTGTAGGAGACGAGGGCAGAGGTACAACCAGGGAGACATGTTTGGGGAAAATAAACCATGGCTTTTAGTCAGCTCGTAGCTTCATACAATACATCTTTAAGGAAGCACACATAAATAAACAGTCTATCCCTTTGTAAGGGCTGACTCACTTCCCAGACTCTATCTGCAGGGCTGGGGAGGATAAGCCTCTTGCCAACCTCTGATCCCAAAGTCCAAAGAGGTACCTGTGAGCTGGGGGCCCTTTATGTCAGTCTCTGGGTCTTGGGTGGTGTCTGTTGGGGAGCCACCCTCTGGCGGGTTCCAGGGTTTGCTGCGCCCTGGAATTGAGGGTCTGGTTCCTGGGAATCTCTTCTGGCAACATAGTCCCTCTGTGCTCAAGAGATCTATGCAGTTTGTGCAGCACACATTTAAAGCTACTGGATGAGCCTGGTGGAGACTGGCTAATTGACTCTAGCTACAATTAACCAGCTCCCTGCTGGACTCCTCAGCTACAGACAGGCTTTGTTTGCTGCCTTTTTAAACCGGGTTAAGGCCCTGTCACACACCCGTATGGTTCAGGTAAGCTAAAAAGAGACCCTCAAGGAGCACAGTGGGCTCATGCGTTTAACCCTTTCAGTGACAGGGGCAATATATTGCGTGCCCCCTCCCTTTTGCACCTCCTCTCGATCCACCTCCTCTATTCACCTCCCTCTCCCCATGTATTCCCCCCCCTTTCTTCCCCACTCACTTTCCCCTTTCCACTCTCTCACTTCCCCACCTCCCTCTTTCACCACCTCTTTCCTCTCACACTCTCCCCCCCCCACTATCACTTGCCTTCTCTTGCTGAATCCCACTCCCTCAATCCCCCCCCCTCTCCCTCTCATTCCTCCCCCCCTCTCTGGCCGCACACACATTCTTCTCACCCCCCACCCACTATACACAATACCACCCCCACACACAATGCATAATACCCCTCCCCCACACACGATGCTCAATACCCCCCCAGAATACATTACTCGCCTACCCTCCCCCACACACAAAATATGATACCCATTCACCTTCCCACACACACAAAATATGATACTCACCCTCCCCCACACACAAAATACGATACCCACCCTCCACCACACACACAAAATTCGAAACCCACCTTCCCCCCACACAAAATACGATACCCTCCCACCCTTACCCCCACGCACAAAATACGATACCTGTCCCCCCACACAAAATATGATCCCTCCCCCACACACAAAATACAATACCCACCCTCCCCCCACACACAAAATATAAAACCCAACCCCCGAACACAAAATATGATACCCACACACCCCCCCACATAGAAAAAACAATAAACAAAATACTATACCCTCTCTCCCCCCCACACAAAATACGATACCCACCCACTCCTCCCACCACACAAAATATGATACCCTCCCCCCACACACAAAATATGATACCCTCCCCACACACACAAAATACAATATCCACCCTCCCCCACACACACAAAATACAAAACCCACCATCCCCCCCACACAAAATACGATACCCCCCACCCTTAACCCCACACACAAAATATAATACCCAACCCACAACACAAAATATGATACCCACCCTTCCCCCACACAAAATACGATACCCACCCTCCCCCCACACAAAATACGATACCCACCCACTCCTCCCAACACACAAAATATGATACCCTCCCCCCTCACACAAAATATGATACCCTCCCCACACACAAAATACACTACCCACCCTCCCCACACACACAAAATACAATACCCACCCTCCCCCACACACACAAAATACAATACCCACCCTCCTCCACACACACAAAATACGAAACCCACCATCCCCCCCACACAAAATACGATACCCCCCCACCCTTAACCCAACACACAAAATATAATACCCAACCCACAACACAAAATATGATAGCCACCCTCCCCCCACGCAAAATACGATACCCATCCTCCCCCCACACAAAATACGATACCCGCCCTCCCCCCACACAAAATACGATACCCACCCTCCCTCCCACACAAAATACGATACCCACCCTCCCTCCCACACAAAATACGATACCCACCCTCCCTCCCACACAAAATACGATACCCACCCTCCCTCCCACACAAAATACGATACCCACCCTCCCTCCCACACAAAATACGATACCCACCCTCCCTCCCACACAAAATACGATACCCACCCTCCCTCCCACACAAAATACGATACCCACCCTCCCTCCCACACAAAATACGATACCCACCCTCCCTCCCACACAAAATACGATACCCACCCTCCCTCCCACACAAAATACGATAAACACCCTCCCCCCTCACACAAAATAAGAAACCAACGCACCACACAATACGATACCCTCCCCCACACACAAAATACAATACCCACTCCCACACGAAATACGATACCCATTCCCACACAAAATACGATACCCACACACAAAATACGATACCACACACCCCCCCTACACTCAAAATTGATATCCACCCTCCCCCACACACAGACAAAATACGATACCCAGCCTCCCCCCACCCCTTCACACACACACACACACACACACACACACACACACACACACACACACACACACACACACACACACACACACACACACACACACACACACACACACACACACACACACACACACACACACACACACACACACACATACAATACAGACACACACTTACCTTGCTGGTGGTCTCAGGCTTCTGGTGCCCTGCCCTTCCCAGCTACTGCGGGCTTCCTGCTAGGCCTACTTCTCTCTCCCACCGGTAAGCGCCGGAAGCTGAGTCCAGCTTCCGGCACGCACTAGTGTAAAGAGAGACCCACAGAAGCTGGGGCGAGTAGGGACCCGTCGGCAACCAGAGGTCCGGCGGCTGGACGCACAAGAAGTTGGGCCTGACATCTGTTTGGGCCCATCTTCCACCACCAAACGGCACGGGCCACCCGTAGCTACAGGGCCCGGGACACTTATCCCAGCTCTCCCCCCCCCCCCCCTGTCGGCAGCCCTGGTGTACCCTACCAAAAAGGTTTTAACAGGTGAAAGTTGTGCATTGGCCCAGTCTTTTAATCAATTAAGAGGTTAAATACTGATACAAACTGTACCATTTTATTTATTAAATATATCATCTAATTTTGGTGCCTGTGCTGTGGCTGAGGCACAGAGAGATTGACTTGCTTTGCCCAAGGTCACAAGGAGAACGGTCACTGGGATTTGGAACCGGCGTCACCCACATCAGAGGCAGTGACATTACCCCTGGACTACCAATTCAGCCCTATGTATATGACTATATATACTTGCTACAAAAATAGTGTATCACCTGAAAAAATATTAAATTTTTTTATTAGAGGTTGTGAAACAACTTGAATGTTCAGGATATAAACCATCTGGGCCCATGTTTGCTAAGTGGTGCTATTCCATAACATACCTTCTGGGGAAGGAAGACACCACACAGCCTATTGATGTGAATAGGCCATAAGGCGTCCTCTGTCGCCACGTGGTGTTTCATGGAATAACACCACTTAGTAAACATGGGCTTCAGGGTAGGTGACCAGACGTCCCAGTTCTGTGTCCTCTTTCTCGGTATCCCGAAATGTCTGTAAATGTCCCAGATTTCTCGCAGCTTGCCAGCAGCCCATGCGCGGTCTGCGCTTGCCAACCGGCTGGCGCTCGCCTTTTGCCTTTCGCGCATGTGGGGCATGTGTCCCGTTTTCCCCCGGGAGAAATAAGGTCACCCCACCTCCGGGGATTATTTTTGCATTAACTGCCATTGACTTCATTGGCAGTTAGTGTTGTTCTGCTGAATCTGGGTGATATTCCCAGCCTCGCAGCATAGTAATTCCGGACCTTTGATACATAACCCTCATAGCCTCTCTTGCGTCTCTCTCTCTCTCTTTTTTCAGGTTAAAGAGGTGGTTTTTAGGAATGGAAGCCACGTTCCTGCTGATGTTGTCGTTGCTGGAATAGGTTTGTTTTATTTTGTCCGTACACTGCGACTTGCGCTGAAGGCAGGTTCAACCAATGAGGGCGAACCTGCCGGGTGACGTCACGGCCGCGTGTGTATGAGTGTGTATGTGTATGAGTGTATTTACCTATGAGTGTATCTATGTTTGCACAAGTGAATAAATACCGTGCATGCATAAACCTTATTATACATTTGTTGTCCATTATGACCCTATACGGCTGGCCTTAGCCATTGCTTGGCCCAAGGCGGCACGCTGGCAGTGGACGCCCTCCCCCTGTAAAAGTAGGCAAGGGTACTTACCTGCCGGCCGGGTGATTCCGTGAAGTGTGACCCTCCTCCTGCAGCGTAGCAGAGTCATGTGACATCTTGCTGTCATGGCGTCGTGGCGTCACTTCATGTCGGGTTGCCATGACGTGATGCTGCAGGAGGAGGGCTGCTCCGGAGAAGTTAAGACCTCCCCTCTCAGTGCGTGCACATGCGCACTCTCGCCCCACACTCGCCCATCCCACCTCTCTCTTACCTTGCGGTGAGAAGCGGTCCTGCGTCAGTCTGGGGACCTCGCACTCCATCCACGGGTCGGAATGAAGTTGGATCCCGGCGCCAACAGGTGGAGGGAACGAAGGGCCTGGGGCCAGAGCGACTGCTTTGCTCACCTTACCCTGCGCTATAGTGGACCCTACAATCTGTTTGATACCTCCTTCTGACAATGAGTGAAGAATTCAGATAATCTGCTTGCAGCACATTGCTTTGGAACATACAAAACTGTGTTACAATAAACTGATGGTAGATTACGTATGTATGTCTTTATGTATATAGCACCATTAATGTACATAGCGCTTCACAGTAGTAATACACGTGACAATCATATAAATAACAAATAATACAAATAACAGATCATGGGAAGAAGTGCTTCAGACATAAAAGTAACATTTAGGAAAAGGAGTCCCTGCTCCGAAGAGCTTACAATCTGATTGGTAGGAGGAACATATAGACACAGTAGGAGGGCATAGTAGTAAGTGCGTCTGCAAGGGGCCAAGCTATATGTATCAGGTGTATAGTGTTAGCCACCGAGCTACTAATATGCTTCGTTAAGCAGGTGTATTTTAAGGTGGGTCTTAAAGGTGGATAGAGAGGGTGCTAGTCAGGTATTGAGGGGAAGGGCATTCCAGAGGTGTGGGGCAGTCAGTGAGAAAGGTTTAAGGCGGGAGAGGGCTTTAGATACAAAGGGGGTAGAGAGAAGACATCCTTGAGCGGAATGCAAGAGTCGAGATGGTGCATAGCGAGAAATTAGGGCTGAGATGTAAGGAGGGGCAGAAGAGTGTAAAGCTTTAAAAATGAGGAGGAGAATTGAATGTGTGATACAGGATTTGATAGGAAGCCAGGAGAGGGATTTCAACAGGGGAGGCGCTGAGACAGGTTTAGGAAAGAGTAGAGTGATTCTGGCAGCAGCGTTTAGGATAGATTGTAGGGGAGACAGGTGAGAGGCAAGAAGGCCGGAACAGCAGGAGGTTACAGTAATCAAGACTGGAGAGAATGAAGGCCTGAGTCAGAGTTTTAGCAGTCGAGCAACAAAGGAAAGGACGTATCTTTGTAATATTGCTGAGGAAAAAGTGACAGGTTTTAGATACGTTTTGAATGTGAGAGGAGAATGTGAGAGAGGAGTAGAGTCTGACCCTCTAGGCAGCGTGCTTGGGCTACTGGGTGTATGACTGAACTTCCAACAGTAATGTGGAAGGAGGTAGTAGGGCCAGGTTTGGGAGAAAGTATGAGGAGCTCTGTTTTTGCCATGTTGAGTTTGAGTCGGCGGAGGGCCATACTGGATGATATTGCAGAGAGACATTCAGAAACTTTGGTCTGTACAGAAGGTGTAAGGTCAGGTGTCGAAAAGTAAATATGTGTTTCGTGAGCATAGAGATGATATTGGAGCCCAAGAGATGTGATTAGGTCACCCAGAGAGAGTGTGTATAGAGAAATGAGGTCCCAGGACAGAGCCCTGGGGTACCCCCACAGAGAGGTCGAGAGAGGAGGAGGTGATAGCAGAAGAGACGCTGAAAGTACGATGGGAGAGGTAAGAAGAGATCCAGGATAGAGTTTTGTTATGAATGCCAAGAGCATGGGGAATGTGAAGGAGAGGAGGGTGGTTCACAGTATCAAATGCTGCAGAGAGGTCGAGTAGTATGAGCAGAGTGTAATGACCTCTGTATTTGGCAGCGTGGAGGTCATTAGTTATTTTAGTGTGGGCTGTTTCAGTGGAGTGAGCAGTGCGGAAGCCAGATTGTAGAGGGTGTAGGAGAGAATAAGTGTTGAGAAAATAGAGCAAGCGAGAGAATACAAAACTTCAAGGAATTTAGAGGCAAACGGCAGGTAGGAGACAGGTTGATAGTTGAAAGACAGGTAGGGTCAAGCTTGCTGTTTTTAATAATGGTATGACTGTTGCATGTTTGGAGGAGGAGGGAAAGGTACCAGAGTAGAGGGAGGAGTTAAAATGTTTGTGAGCATAGGGATAATAGTAGGAGCAAGAGGTTTTAGGAGATTAGATGGAATGGGGTCAAGAGGGCAAGTGGTAGATGGAGAAGAAGAGAGCAGCAGTGTCACATCCTCCTCCTGTGACAGCGGAAAGAGAGTGAAGGAAGGCAGGAGGAGAGTTAGGAAGATGGGAGGAGGAAACAGAGGGGATGTCCTGATGTATGGATTCCACCTTTTCCTTAAAATAGTCATCAAAATTCTGAGGTGAGATGGAGGAGGAAGTATATAGTAGATGAAGTTGAAAAAAGACATACGTCCATCAAGTTCAACCTATGATAAATTTAAACGACAGATACTTATACTATTTTTGTATTCACGGTAGATTGATCCAGAGGAAGGCAAACAAAAAACCCTAGTGAAATATCATCTAATGATATCTCATAGGGGGAAAAATAAATTCCTTCCTGACTCTAAATAATTGGAGTATGGTGATGGTCAGCGCAAACTCGTGGAACTCAAGAAATGATAAAAGATAATTTAATACACAGTATTAGTGCATAAACCGGTGTGGATACAAGGAGGGAAAAGGTGATGGGGGGGAGGAGGAAAGGGATGGGGGGGATTGTTGTGGTGAATGACACTAAAATGAAACAGTGAATGAAACATAAATTGTAAGTTTCAACGACTCACACGGGCTTGTGTGAGACTTCACCCTCAGCGAAGGATGTGGTGGGTGAATGAAACTCCTAAAGCGGCCATATGTGAGTTCGTTCCCTCAGTGGGTGTTGTCAGCAGTCTCCAATGGAGCAGATGCGTCTTAGTATTCTGTCCCAAATAATGGCAATCAGATTATTCCCTGGGTCAACGTCCTTCCCATATTTACTTATTTGGTATATCCCTGTATAACTTTCCTTTCTAAAAAGATGTCCAACTTTTTTTCCCCAAGATCTCTATTGTATCTGCCATCACAGTATCCATGGGTAATGAATTCCACATTTTAACTGCCCTTACTGTAAAGAACCCTTTCCTTTGTTGCTGATGAAATCTCCTTCCCAACTTTAAGGGATGACCACATGTCGTTTGTACTGCCCTTGGGATGAATAGTTCTTTTGAAAGCTCCTTGTACTGTCCCCGAATATATTTGTATATAGTTATCATAACCCCTTTTAGATGCCTCTTTTCTAATGTAAACAAATCTAATTTAGCTGCCTCTCCTCATAAATCAGATTATCCATCCCCTTTATTAATTTGGTGGCTCTGCTCTGCACTTTGTCTAGTTCCATAATGTCTTTTCTATGGAGTGGTTCTCAAAATTGTACAAAATATTTATGGTGTGGTCTTACTAATACTTACTACTTATAAAGGGGAATAATTATGTTTACTTCCCTTCCATCCATGGCACGTTTAATGCAAGATAAGACCTTGTTTGCCTTTGCAGCTACTGCATGACTTTGGGCACTATTGCTAAGCCTGCTGTCTACAAGCACTCTTTAATCCTTCTCCATCAAGGATTGAACTCATTTATCCCTGTTTAATTTGTAAGTTGCCTGTTTATTCTTGTTTCCCAAATACATAACCTTATATTTATCTATATTAAACCTCATCTGCCATTTACCTGCCCAAATTTACAGTCTATCCAAGTCCTTCTGACACCCTGCTCTGATTCTACTACCTTACATAATTTAGAGTGATCAGCAAAGATGGAGACTTTGCTCTCTATGCCAAGGTGATTAATAAACAAGTTAAAAAGCAGGGGTCCCAGTACCGATCCCTGAGGTACTCCACTTACAACTTTAGCCCAACTTGAAAAAGGTTCCATTTATGACAACTCTGTTATCTATCCTTCAAACAATTTTCAAAACAGCTGCAAATATTTTTACAGAGTCCAAATTCTTTATTTTGCACACTAACCTCTTGTGTGGAACCGTATCAATAGCCTTTGCAAAATCTAAGTAGACCACATCAACTGCATTACCCTGGTCTAAATTCCTACTTACCTCAAAGAAACTAATAAAGTTAGTTTAGCACGACCTATCCTTCATAAATCCATGCTGACTATTACTAATGATTTTGTTATCCATTATCCTGAATATTATCCTGTATTAAACCTTCAAGTAGCTCCCACACTATGCAGGTCAGGCTTACACGTCTGTAATTCCCCGGTTGTGATCTAGCTCCCTTTTTAAATATAGGCATCACATCTTCTTTATGCCAATCTTGTGGCACAGAGTCTGTGGAAATTGAGTCCTTGAATAGTAAATGTAATGGTTTGGCTATTACTGAACGTAACTCCTTAAGAACTCTTGGATGTATGCCATCGCGGCCAGGTGCCTTATTTACTTTAATTTTATCAAGCCGCCTATGAACTTCTTCCTCAGTTAGCCAATTGTTCATTTATACAGTATAGAGGTTCTGGCTTCATCCTGTGGCACTGCTATTGCAATTGATTCTTCCCTGGTAAACACAGAGACAAAGAATTTGTTTAATACCTCTGCTTTTTCCTTATCTCCAATAATCTACCTGTCCATCTCACACTGAAAAGGTCCCATATTTTATTTTCTATTTTTTGTTATTAAGGTACTTAAATACATTTTTAAAGTCGATCTTACTTTCTATTGCAATCCTTTTTTCATTATCCATTTTTGCTAATTTGATTGCCTTTTTGCAATTTTTGTTACATTCCTTATAATTCTGATACGATGTCTCTGTCCCTTCTGACTTAAAGAATCTAAATGCCTGTCTCTTCTTGTCCATTTCCTCCCCTACCTGTTTATTTAACCACATTGGTTTAGACTTATTTCTTTTATACTTATTACCCAAGGGTTTACACTGATAAGTGTGCTTTTCTAACAATGTTTTAAAGATTGCCCATTTACAGTATCTTCCACATTTTTCACTGCAAAAATATCATCCCAATTTATTCCTTATCGATTATTCCTAATTTATTAAAATCTGCCTTTCTAAAATTTTAAGTCTCTGTTGAATAAATTTAATATAGGTTTTTGATCATTTATTTCAAATGAGACCATGTTATGATCACTGTTACCCAAATGTTCCCGGATTGAATATTTGTTATTACTTCTACATTGTTTGATATTACCAAATCCAGTATTGCCCCTCTCCTGGTTGGTTCCTCCAAAATTTAGGCCATGTAATTGTCTTTAAGCACTCCTAAAAACCTGTTTCCTTTTGTTGTAATGCTAATCTCATTGCCATAGTCTGTGTCTAGATAATTGAAATCCCCCATTATGCAAACATGACCCAGTTTTGATGCTTTCTCCATTTGCAAAAGTATTTTGGCTTCCTCAATCTCACCGATATTTGGTGGTTTATAGCATATCCCTACAAACATTTTAATTGTACGTTTACCTTCCCTGCTAATTTCTATCCACAAGGTTTCTACATGTTCATCATTCCCTTCATAAACATCTTCCATTATAATACGTTTTAGATCCGGTTTAACATATAAACATACTCCACCTCCTCTTTTATTTGCTCAATCCTTCCGAAAAAGGGAATAACCCTCTAAATTAACTGCCCAGTCATGTTTCATCCCACCATGTTTTAGTAATGCCTATGATATCATACTGTTCCCTTGTAGCTATTACTTCAAGCTCTCCCATTTTATCTGTCAGGCTTCTTGCATTAGCAAGCATGCATTTAAGGTTTTTTTCAGTCTGTACTATTATCTTATCTGCTCCTGCGTTTCTACTCTAATTGGATTTAGTCTTTAGAAGTTTTCTAGTAGTAGCTGTATTTAATATGGATGTCTCACTGCTTGCCCAATTCCCACTTGCCCCCATTTTACCTCCATGACTCCTTGCTATTTCCCCATCCCTATCTATTCTATTTAGTTCATTATCTGTTTCTTGTCCCTCCCCCCTCCATCTTAGTTTGAAATCTTCTCCAACCTTTTTAACATTCCCCCCCTAGCACAGAAGATTCCTCTTCATTAAGGTACAATCCATCCCTACCATAAAGATAGCACTTCTCAGAAAAGGAGTCCCAGTGCTTTATAAACCCAAAACCCTCCTTCCTACACCACTGTCCTAGCCATTCATGGCACTGGTGGTATTTCAGAAAATACAACTTTGAATGTCCTTGCCTTAAGATCGCGGCCTAGACCCCTGAAATATTTTTTTAGGACCCTCCCATCTTTCTGTAACTTTGTTATTGATGCCAATGTGTACGAAGACCGCCAGGTCAGTCCCAGCCCCTCCCAACAATCTGTCTACCCAATCCGCAATGTGCCGGACTGGAGCCCCCGGGAGACAACAAACTATTCGGTTCATGTGGTCATGACAACAGATTGCCCTATCTACCTTCCTAATAATGGAGTCCCCTACCACCACAATCTTTCTTGGTCTCTGAGTATCCTGAGTCCCCTGTGCTGGAGGAACTATTCTCCTGGCTGCTAGAGGAATCAGTCTTCCCCAGGCTTTTCATTCCTGCCCTGATACTCCCACTATTTTCACTCAATATGGCAAATCTATTGGGACAGGTCAGCTCAGAAATGGCCTGCCTCTTCCTCTTCCCCCTGCTTGTCCTTCTGTTACCCAGCTACCTACCTGCTCCTCACTCACAGCTCCACCATCTGCACCACTAGTCCAAGCCAGGGCCTGCTCAGTAAACTCCTTTTAAGATTGTCAATGTCCTCAATATTGCAAGTTTCCTCTTCAGATCAGAAATCTGAGACTCTTAAGAGACCACCCGCTCACACTTCTCGCAGTGGCATGCTCCCTGGAACAGCTGCTTCAAGTGCACATACGTGTGACAAGATGTGCATTGAGTGGCATTTTCAATCCTTCTCATTGTTGTAATTATGGAGATATAAGTACTAACAACTAACTGTATGTCACTATACTATACCTTGTTTCACCCTTTCCTTGTTCCCACTCCTTCTGGTTCTAACTCCACACTTGATACAAACAGCACTTGAAATCAAATAGTAATATCATGCCATATAATTTCAACGCTTCTATCAGAAACTATATAGGAACAATGGTGGCTATACCATTGTTTTATAGCATAGTTTCTTAAAAAATGATCACCCTGAGGCTCAGATTGACTTTCTTTACCACATAAAAAGCCTTCCTTTTAAAAATATTGAATTTAGAAATACGGCTGAATATTTAAATAAAATCAACCAAGCAAAATACACCCCCAAAATGATAGCCTCGATGCAAATAGGGTTGCCAGGTGTCCAGTATTGAACCGGACTGTCCTGTATTTGGACACTCTGTCTAGTAAAAAAATTAAAGGTAATACTGGATGTGTATGTGTCCATTATTACCTCTCTGGACATAGTGACCTGACAGGCTTGGGGGGCCGTGGGATTTCCCAGAGCAGGGCTGTTGCTAGGGGGCTGGTCAGCTTCCTCCATTCTGATTGGCTGCTGCTGGGTAAGACAGCCACAATCAAGAGGAAGTGTCAGGGGTTTAAGGATAGGGCCAAGGAGAGGAGGAAACAGCATGGAGCGAAGAGAGTGGTGTGTGTGTGTCTCGATCACATTGCACCTTTCACCATTGTGTCCAGTATTTTTGGAGAAGCCACCTGGCAACACTGGCTGCAAAAGGCGCATTGACAGATATATTGAGGTATACAACACACTTCTTTCTTTAGCGGCTAACTCGTATCTAACTAAGGAATGAATGCCGCGCTAGTACAGTATATGGGGGGCTAGTTTATATGGCTTTTAGTTTTTTTCCAGACTTACAACAGCACTAGAAATGCTGCACAAGAGAAAAACTGCTGGAGGGTTTCACTAGGACGTAGGTCATGAAGGACAAAAAGGGAACGCGTTGAAGACCATTTTATACATGTTTTAGATCAGTCCTCAAGAACCCCCAATTGGTCAGGTTTTAAGGATATCCCTGCTTCAGCACAGGTGGCTCAATTATTTTAACTGAGCCACCTATGCTGAAGCAGGGATACCACTAAAACATGCTCTGTTGGGGGTTCTAATCTTGAGGACTGGAGTTGGGAACCACTGTTTTAGAGCCATTAAGTAGAGCAGTAGTTCTAATCAGGGGTGCTCAATTCCAGTCCTCAAGGGCCACCAACAGGTCAGGTTTTAAGGATATACCTGTTTCAGCAAGGATGGCTCAATCAAAATGATTGAGCCACTGATTGGGCCCCCTATGCTGAAGCACAATATCTTTTTAAACCTGACCTGTTGATGGCATTTGAGGACTGGAGTTGACCTCCCCTGAGTTAGACGTATAGCTTTACTCAGTGCATTAAGCTTCCTCTGGCAGAGACATGGTTAACGTTACAGAATAGATCAGGTAGAATATTGAGCTCTGGCCTCCCCTGCAGTGATTGTTATATTCTGTCTTCCCCTCTCAGGTGTATCCCCTGTATCCCGCTTCCTGAAAGGCAGCAAGGTCGCTGTGGATAGTACAGGTGCCGTCTATGTAGATCAGGTGAGTGTTGTATGTATGTATGTATATCTTTTTTTATATAGCGCTATTAGTGTACATGGCGCTTCACAGCAATAATACACGTGACGATCATATACATAACAAATAATACAAATAACAGATCATGGGAAGAAGTGCTTCAGTCATAAAAGTAACATTTAGGAAGAGACCCTGCTCCGAAGAGCTTACAATCTAATTGGTAGGAGGAAGAACGTACAGAGACAGTAGGAGGGCATTCTGGTAAGTGCGTCTGAGGGGGCCAAGCTTTATGTATCATGTATAAAGTATTTGCCACGGTGCTACTCATATGCTTCTTTAAGCAAATGTGTCTTAAGGTGGGTCTTAAAGGTGGATAGAGAGGGCGCTAGTCAGGTATTGAGGGGAAGGGCATTCCAGAGGTGTGGGGCAGTCAGTAAGAGAGGTTAAACGCGGGAGAGGGCTTTAGATACAAAGGGGGTAGAGAGACGACATCCTTGAGCGGAATGCAAGAGTCTGGATGGTGCATAGCGAGAAATTAGGGCTGAGATGTAAGGAGGGGCAGAAGAATGTAAAGCTTTAAAAGTGAGGAGGAGAATTGAATGTGTGATACAGAATTTGATAGGAAGCCAGGAGAGGGATTTCAAGGGGAGGCGCTGAGAAACAGGTTGTTGTGGTGCAACACATAGTGTTACGTACATTAAGCTGAAAGTGTAAGTGCCCGACACAGATGGGAGTGAGGGAGATGTCCTCAGCTTCTGCTGACTTGCAGTATGATGTGGGAACTCTGATCAAGGGAAATGTAGAAAAGGCTCACATTTTCCTCAACTTCTGTATATATAGTTTCATACCCAGTGCTACATCCAATATGACAAAATACATAGTTAAATACTTCAATGTTAGTTTTCTCATGAGTAAGGGTCATTTAGTTAAACCCTTTGGCCGAAGCATTATAATCCTGCAGCCACTTCACGGCATGTCCACTATGCAGGTCCTAACAGTGGTCAATGTGCAGCATATAAATGCTGGAAACCAAGATTGAGGTTATTAGTCTTAATAATATTCTGTAAGAACTAAAAAGAAGGGAAACTTTAAAACAAGCAGAGTAAGGTTTTAATATGGCTTTGGAAGCACCTGTAGGAAGTCCATGCAATGCCGAATAAAAGTTACTTTCAACTTGGTAAACTTTGAATGCAAATCTGCAAATCATTTTTGGTGCATTACAACATGTCAAAAACACTGATTCTCACTGCCCACTGCTACGGCTTCCTAACCATCATTTTGAAAACCCAAAGCATGGACTGTTCTGCTGGCTCATGGTGTGGGCTAGAGGGCAAAGCTGGTGGGTTACTAGCTTGAAATATGAAGAAGACAGCACCATCAATAGGCAGAGTTCACAGTCTCAGTACTAGCATCATTTCTCCAGAATCACTTCTTGGAAGACATTTGCTGCTGAAAATGAATTGCCTTTTCATTTCAAAGGAGCAGGGAATACAGCAGGTAGGTGGTCCTACCTGATGAAAGGCCGTTGTGGGCCTGAAACATGGCTTTTTTTTAAATGTATTGCTTGCTCCTTAAAAGGCAATTGATTTTATCTAGAGGATGTCTTCCAAGACGTGATTCTGAAATGTTGCGGCTCAGACAGTGAAGCTTCTAATTGAGTGGGTGGTCTCCTTTTTCCTTTCATATTTCACATGGATAGTTTGGCCACATTTTTGGGGATATGCACCACTCTTGAATGCATTTTGAATGTTTTGTTGCTCTATTGGATGTCTAGGATTTTGTTTCCTATTTTCTCCGGGTTACTAGCTGAGCATCTGAGACCATGCATAGTTTGGTCAAGGAAAGAGCTGTGGGTGGCAATGGTCTCAGGCCTCTGCCGCCCCTGCTCTCCCCCAGCTACTGCTGGCCTCTTGTCGGGCCTCCCTCACTGTCCCGCGCCGGGCCTCTCTCCCTCACTGACACTATCCCACGCTGAGCCTCTGACGCTAGCGCGCGCCGGGCTTCCCTCTCATAACGGTGCCTGGGCCCAGCTCGCTTTCGGCGCGCGATGTCAGAGGCTCGGTGTGGGAGCGTCAGTGAGGGAGGCCCGCAGCCGTTGAGAGCCGGGGCCTGGTGGCAATGAGAGGACCAGCAGCCGGGCAAAGAAGTTGGGCCCAACTGCTTTGTCCAGATGGCTGGGCCCCCCACTACCACTGGGCACTGGACACTGGTCTCGGCTTTCCCCCCCCCTGTCAGCAGCCCTGCACAGAATCAAAATACATAGCACAATGTTCATTTTCAGAGGGATATCAACATGCAATTCCCTTTCAGTTATGTATTTATTTGTTTAGAGGAAATTGTATTTCTACATATTGATCGCTAGTTAAATACCAGAACCAGCCCTCCCACTATCTTTGGAAGTGGTAGGGACCTGGAGTTGTACAAGACTTTCCCAGGTATCCAAATACGTGAGTGGTGGCAACCCCTAAGATGTAATATATTGATTCTCCCCTTGGGGACAGCCAGCTGCCGCAGGTTTTGTCAATATTCAGGGCATTTTCAAACATGAGAACGTACTTCAGAGGTAATCCAAGCTAGCAATTCTTTTTTTTTTTTTTTTAACATAGGATTGAAGCAGGGGGTCTCCAGAGCTGAACCCCGTAAATTTTAGCTCTGGCACCCTTCTTCCGGGGATGCCTCTGTACGGGGTGCCGGCAGCTGCTCGGCTAGCTGGATTCATGTCATGGCAGAGTTTAAAAGCTCCCGCTCTCTGTGGGCCAATAGAAAGCTGTGACGTCATCAGGTGCAGCTTCCCATTGGCCGGTGTGACGCGGGAGCTTTAAACTTTGCCGAGATACCGGCACCCCCTTTGTTGGCCTTTATCTCGGGAAGCAGGGGGTGCCCAGAGCTACAATTAGTGGGGTTCAGCTACGGAGACCCTCTGCTCCAAACTTATGTTAAAAAATAATAAAAAAGTAAAAAAAAACACATGAATTGCCCCTTTAAAATCCTCGTAGTGCCCTGAGGACATTCTATGAACGTGACAAGAGCCGTTTTGCTGGCGCATTTAGTAACCTTCCGAGAATACCATAGGGTTTCTGCTTGCGTCTAGAGCTGCAGATCGCTAGATCGCTGCAGTGGTTCCCAACAAGAACGAGAGAGGAGCACTTCCTGTTCTTCTCGGAAACTGGGGGGAAGAGCATTTAATTGCTGGCATAGTGATCCCAGTGCCCTGGTGGCAAACGTCCGGGATTACTTTTAATGCTAAAAGCACTGATGTTAATACCGCACTAATGTTTAATCGTCGTCGGAAAGACGAATACTAATTTAAAAGCTGTTCTTGGTTTTTATATCTCAGTATACTTCAGGGGGGGGAGAAATAAAGTGTTTTTTTGTTTCTCCTTTATTATTTGACAAAAATGATCAGGATGATTACCAAACCAATATATAAAATCAAGCTGCGGTACAACGCTGGACTTTAATTTTGCAGTCGCGTAAAATACATAAAATGGCTGTAAAAAGGAGCTCATTTTGCAATGGAACGAATCAGGATTTTGTAGGAAATCTTCCATTATTTTCAAAGCTGAAGTTTAATAACTACAGTCATTTTGCCTCCAAAAGCGTTCATTTGATATGAATTGGCTATCTATTGGTAGTTGAAATGAGTGGTCTGGTTCAGGGCCCTGCAAAGAGGTTTGGGATCACTGCAGGAACATATCACTTCTAATGTCCCACATTTGCACCTCTAATGATTGCACCTCTAGAGCAGGTTGAGGTCATCATGGCGCTGCACTGATGGGCCTCCTTTTTATTGTTTTATTGGCCTATGTGTGCAGCGAAGTGACTTGTAACAGTGTACAGAGCTACAGGTAGCAGAGATGCCAGACCTTCCATCGTGTGACCGTTTCCTTCTCATCTCCAGTACATGCGTAGCAGTGTCCCCAACATCTTTGCAGCAGGAGACGTGGTATCCTTCCCCCTCGCCATGATGGAAGGGCGCAGGGCTAACGTTGGGCACTGGCAGATGGCACATTCTCACGGTACGGAGTATACAAAGTGGGCGGGGATTCATTGGCATATTCAGGCTGTTAGAAGCAGCTGTCTACGTACCTATTCTCTGTAATGTTTGTCAACTGTTATATCACGTGTGTGTGTGTGTATGTGTGTGTCATTTTCCAACTCAAACTGCAACTTGTAATGTGGGTATCTGAAATGCTAATGCTTTTGTGGTCTGGTATTTTACATAGAAATATAGGATAAAACCATTTAGTCCATCCGGGCGGATTGGGTAACCGGGCAAATGTCTGGTGGGTCCATGGGGTGGTGTAAGGAGGGGGGCTGGATAGCGGTTACAGAGGCCCCACGCTCTTCCCCACAACAATTAAACTGATTGCGCAGGGTCTCTGTGCCTCTTGCCGGAGCGGCATCTCCGACAGCGTCGCGTTGTCATGGCGACACACGGCCATGACAACGCAACGTCACATGACGCCGCAACACGCTGCCGCTACGTTGTGGGAGCAGGGCCGATATCTGTCTCCAATCCTCCACCTAGTATAGACTACCAGATTAACGACTACGGGTGAGTTCCTCCCTCTACCATAGGGTTTCTCGGCATGTACCCCTAGCATTCTTGCATTTATTGGTGCTGCTTTGCTCTCCCCAGCTCTGCTGGAATGCTACGCTCTGCTATCCACATTCTAACGCTGTAATAAAAACCATATACAGCTGGAAGACCCGAGAGAGTAACAGCGTATTAGTCTGCTAGTTGGAATGGAATGTTTTGTGCTTTTTGCCCAATTCGGCAGGATCCAACAGGCGGAAAATGAAAATAATGTAGATGGTGAACTGGTGGTTTAATGCTGCACACGTACAAAATGATTCAGGTCCCTTCTCCAGCCGAGTCAAAGCAGGAAACCTTTGAAAGCTTATATCAAGAATTAGCCAACAATGTATTATCTCTGGAGCTCATTTTCTCCCAGCTTGTATTTGTAACCTCCTAGGCCAGGGGTAGGCAACTCCAGGCCTCAAGTGCCACCAACAGGCCACGTTTTGAGGATATCACTGTGTTAGCACAGGTGGCTCATTCAGTGGCGCAGTCATTCTGATTGATCCACCTGTGCTAAAGCAGGGATAGCCTTAAAACACTTGAGGACAGGCGTGGTCTAACCCTGTCTTGGACCCTTCGCTACCACAAATAAACAGATTATAATGATTGAGATTTTGGATCACACACAGGAAAATTGTTATATAAAAAAATAAAATATATATATCCCCACCTTCACTAAAGTACAGATAATGAAGATTTAAGTCTTGCCTGGGTCATTGACAGCATTATACAAAACATTCATCCAAAACTACATGCTACGGCAGGGGTTCTCCATCACAGTCCTCAAGACCCCCCTCAACAGGTCAGGTTTTCAGGATATCCCCTGCTTCAGCACAGGTGGCTCAATCAGTGGTTTGGTCTTTGACTGAGCCACTGATTGAGTCACCTGTGCTGAAGCAGGGACTGATTGCGCCACCTGTGCTGAATCAGGGATATCCTGAAAACCTGGCCTGTTGAGGGGGAGGGCTTGAGAACAGGAGCACCCTGGGCTAAGGCAAAACCAAGACAATAACTTGCAACCGTTTTGTAGAACAGACACACGAGATAATACTGCATTCAAGCTGCAATGCTGCTTCTGATTACATAGGACATCTCTGTAACTACTTGTGTGGTTCACAGGCAGCTTGGCTTCACAATGCAAATCTATAGAACTCGGAATAGAGACCAAAATGATCCAAACACTCTGCTTGAAATGATTACCTGTTTTCTACCTACAGTACTTTCCTTTGACTTGAAGGTGAAAAAAACCGAATCCGTGGCCACTATATTAATATTTTCACTTAAAACACTGTATGCCGCATAACATTATACAGGCATACCCCGGTTTAAGGACACTCACTTGAAGTACACTCGCGAGTAAGGACATATCGCCCAATAGGCAAACGCTAGCTCACACATGCGCCTGTCAGCACGTCCTGAACTGCAATACCGGCTCCCTACCTGTACCGAAGCTGTGCGCAAGCGGGGAGACTATAGAGCCCGTTACAAATGCGTTATTTACGAGTTATGCACGTGTAGCCCCAGTCTCTTTTCTGCTCCAGAGACCCCCAGGTCTGCGCGCCGAGTGGTCGCGGGTGCCGCCGGAGGCAGCGACAGACCCGCCGGCACGCCGAGAAGGTGGGGGCCGGAGCAGGGAGCGCTCCGAGGCTCTGCGGCGCACCCGGCTAGCGGGGGCCGCCATGACGGGAGTCGCGCATGCACTGGACAAGCGCGCACGCGGCCCCAATGCTACAGCAGCCTCCACGGGACTACAGTTCTCATGAGGCTTAGGGCCAAATACTCCAGGTGTCCCCGAGTGGCCAATGAGGGCCAAGTATTCCCTAGAGCAGGGAAAGAGATACTTTTTGCGGGCTTAGGAACGGCAGTTGGAGCTGGGAGCAGGAAGGGGGAGGAAGGGTGTAGGGAGCAAGTGGCTCCTACACCAGGTCAGGTTATCCCCAGGTCCCAGGTAGGCCCCACTCCCCACTAGGTTAGTGGGTAGGTTCTGAGGGAAGGCCCTAAGGTAGGGATCCAAATCCAGGGTGTGCAGCGCACAGCAATAAGGAGGAGCAGGTCTTGCAGAAAAAATAGTCCTTTATTTAATTCATGGTGTGGGACAACAGCAAACCTTCAACGCGTTTCGTTCAAGGAACTTTATCAAGAAGTGCTGTTTAGGTTAAAAGCTACAATTTATATACAGCTGACTGCCTTATTTTCGCGCCAAATCGTGATGTCATGATTTGTGTCTAAGCCACTAAGAATCGTTATTCTCGCGCATGCGCGCGGCGCCAGCAACTCTATCATAATCTCTATGGTATTCTGAGTCCTCCGCGCATGCGCGCGGCGCCAAGGTGTCAGGGGGTATGCTGCTGATGTCCGCCGTGCATTCCAGCTTGTACACGCTGATGGTGCTCAACAGTGCTGGGACTATGTGAAAGGAGGGGAGTAGGGACCCTGCCCTTCGTTGTGTGTGTGTGTAGTCTTGTCAGTGACACAGCTGTCAGTGCTGTGTGCGCTGACAAGAAGACACAGGGCTGTGAGTGCAGTGCAGCTGCAGCAGTTATTGAGAGGAGCTAGTGAGAGGGGATCCGGGAGGTGAAGGAAGAGGTAGAGTGGGTGCAGGGGGTCCGTGACCCGCCTGCATAGGATAGCTTTTCCCCGCAGACACCTAGGAGAATCCCCTGAGTCACAGTAGGTTGCTGTGCTGCAGGGACGCCCTATAGTGGTAGACACTTTCACCTTACTGAGTACCAGTTAGGGACAAAGCACAGAGTTGCGGCAGTTGCAGTCATCTGGGACCAGACGGCTGGACACCGTGACATCTGGCAGCCAGGTGTTGGATCGACGGATCCTTTTTGAAGCTGTTGCCGGTCACCGCCGTGACCGGAAGGTATTATTTACATCATGTGCACCAACACCGGACAACAGGCACTGATCCTGCCTTAGGCGTAACTCTTTGGGGACACTAGTGAAGTGGCCAAAGGACTGAGCCTATACAAATATAGTACCATACATGGACACGGTGTGTGGGGCACGCGGTGAGGGGACGGAGACGTTACTCCTGATAAGAGTGGCCGAGCCACTAGTGTTATGAGCGTTGTAGTATAAGGTTATATGTTATGTGTGGATTACTATGATAAAGTGATAAGGTTAATATTGCATTACAGTAAAACTGGTTTCAATCATATGTGTGTTGTTATGATTCTTGCCCAGGGCAATCTCACATCACGGGGATCCTGGGTAAGTGGAGGCGCTGCGCTAATAAGTTTTACCCCATGCTCCCAGCTAGCGAAGGCTCAGATCTCCTGGAGCCACAGGTTGTGTGCAGTACCCATAGTCTCTTTGGGAGCGTCAGAAAAAGGGCTACACACGTATATAACGATTGCAGTACAGTACATGCATTGATAAGTGAAAAAAGGTAGTGCTTCACTTTAAGTAAATTTTCACTTTACATAGATGCTCCGGTCCCATTGCGTACTTTAATGCGGGGTATGCCTATAACAGGCTTGTGGAAGCCGTATTTGACCTCTGGGTATACTTATTTCTTTTGCCAATACCGAAATGACAGAGAAGAAAAAAACGACCTTTCTTTAAAGGTCTCCCATGTTGAGTGCGTGAGACCCATTACTTGCGGTGCTCGTATGGGTTAATTTCTGCAGTTGACTCCACAATGCCCTTTATATGAGCAACTTCCAGCTCCCCCCCCCCCTACACATCACACTTTAAGGCCGAGAGACAAATGCCTGTCCTTTATTGAGTTCATTTATTTAACGGGACGGCAGCCAAACCTGGCAGTACCTTTTTTTTTTTATTATTTGGATAATCTCTAGTACAGAGTGAGTCTTTCTGCTAGCGTTAATAAGGTTTAAGAAAGACGTGTGCCTTCAAGGAAGTCTGGCAAATATTACAGTCCCTGCTACGACGAGGATAGTCCTGGAATAGTTTTATCCCAGCTTCACATTGCAAAGCCAGTATAACCAGCCTCACACTGAAGACACCTAAAAGGTCGAAATAGCTGTCTGTGAGTAGGTTTACTGGCTGTGCACTTTAACCCAGTCTGTGCTGAAAAGCTGTTTAATACTGCAGGCATACGTTTATAGGGCTCCATGTTAAAGCTGCAGACCAAGCAATATCCTACATGTTTTTTTTGTTTTTTTTCAACTTATATTTTTTTATTTTTCAAATCAGAACATGATAACATAAAAGGGACAAAGGAAAAAGAGGGGGGGGGGTAGTGGGTACAGAAAGTAAAAAATGTTACGTGTGGGGGGGGGGGGGGGGGTAGTAGGGTGACATCCATCTTGGACTCCACGCAGGGAGCGTACATTCAAGTATACTTGTTACATCCTTAACCAAGTCTAATTCTGCTTAGCCATTAGCAATCTCCTTATTTCGTAGTTCCAATTGGGTTCTTCCAAATGTATGTCTCCCATGGATCCCATGTTGTCAGGAATGTATTTTACCTGTCTTGGATTAGACTTGTGAGTCTCTCCATTGTCATTATATAATTTATTTTGTGCAGAACCTCAGTGATAGGGGGGGGGGGGGGTCGTTCTGTTTCCAGTGTTTTGCGATTAGTGTTTTGGCTGCTGATAGGATCTGTGTTATCAGAAAATCTATTTTTCTCACCAGTCCCTCGGTAGGTTTTAGTAAGAACACTGTTTCTATGTTCCAGAGTAAATCCAAACCTGTTACCTCTTCTATTAGCCGTCTGATTCTACCCCAAAAAAGGATTATCTTAGGGCAGGACCACCAGATGTGCTTAAATGTGCCTATTTGACCACATTTGTGCCAGCACATAGGGGAGGTTAGCGGGAAGAATGAGTGGAGTCGCGCTGGTGTATAATACCACCTGTGTAGGACTTTCAGGTTTGTTTCCCTGATCAGTGAGCAGCGAGAGGCTCTAGCTATCCTTTCATGGATTTCTTCCCAGTCCTCGTCCTCTAAAGGGTTCCCTATATCATGTTCCCATTCTGAGATGTTTTTGCTTGTTTGTCCTTCGTGTTGTTTCAATAGTGTCTGGTAAAATTGGGCAATCGTCCCTTTGTTATATTGACCCCGTTGGAACAGGCTCTCAAAGTTGGTGAGTGGTCTGTTCCAAGTGTCTCTTGGTTGTATCGAGGAGACATAATGGGCCAGCTGTATGTATTGAAATATTTGTGCGCTTGAAATATCATATTCCTCTCTTATCCCCATAAATGATTTAACCCTGCCGCCTTTCTGCATGTCTCCTAGTTTGGATAGCTCTTTCTCATCCCATTGCTTAAAGATATTCGAGTTGTGTGCTGCCGTGAATTCGGGGTTAGACCTAATTGCTGTTAAGGGCGAAGGAATGGAAGAGATCTGCTTGCGTTTACAGTTGAATATCTCCATTGTGTGGCTTGATCGCAGTATCCGACCTTAACCACTTTCACCTTGAGTGATACATGCTGTTTTACTATTTTTACATTGTGAGTGCGCAATTTTTAGCATCATTATAAAGCAATAATTTTGTACCATTGATCTGCACCATGGGTACTTTTCTTTGTCCTTCCATGCTATAACCATGTTGATATCTGAGTGGGAGTGCATCTCTGCCTATATATAGAAGATTCCACAGATCCAAGTTACCTGTTGTTGCCCATACACTACTACTATCTTGTGAGTGGGCTGCACATAAGAGCCAAGTCACCCATTACAATAACTCACATTGAACTGTATTGTCTGCACTTAGATTGTTTTTTGTTGTTGCTTTTCTCCTATATGCTCCCCCTGGTTGCGAGAATACGTATCGACCTTCTGGGTAAGACAGTCCCTTCCAGAGGGTTTGAGCAGGGAGTTGCAACTTTTATTAATCACTTCATTTGGCACTATTTGAGTCACCAAAGTCACCAATAATGTATTGATTAATATTTCACTTTATTTGTAGTGATCACTAGTATTGTTTAACACCTGTTTTTGCACCATCACTCTGTCACGATTATATACTTCTCACTGTCCTGCTAGGGTAATAACCTGTTCATATATATATACTGTATATATAGGTATCAGCTTACAACCACATCACACTCTCTAGCCAATTCATTGAAGCTTTAGTGTGTATTGTATTGTGTACTGTACACTGTATCCCTTCAGTATCACTATTCAGTTGATTTATCTCTGAGCAGAGATAGGTGTTGACACTAAGGTATAGTGTGTGTTCTTTGTGTTACTATTTGCACCAAACCTTGGGAAGTCACAGACTTCTCAGGCCTCGGGCATGGTCAGCGCTTAGGCGTGACCTGTGCTGAGGCGCGCTGCTGCTCGGCAGTGAGCCCCTGCAGCCGCAATGAGAGCGGCTTTTGCAGGGGCTCGCGCACGCTTGCGGAAGCGTGTCTTAACAAATGTTACGTTTCTGAGCTCGCCGGAGCGCAGGGTCGGTCACGTGAGCGGTTCGCCCAATGAGGGCGAACCAGCTCTGTGATGTCACAGGCCCCCTCCACCCCCCCCAACACGCCCCCGGACGGCGCGCGGTCTAAGGCCAGGGAAAGCACCCGCTTTCCCTCAGCCTCCGCGCGCCTCCGCACGGCTGAAGTCTGTATGGACTCAGCCTTAGGTGCAGGAAAACAGGTTGCTTCTTACTCTCACAGATGCAACTCATTACATCATTGTCTGGTACACCTACGTAATTGAGTTATTGATTAATTAAGTGCTCCCAGAGCAGCACTACCCCTGTGTTCACTCACGGCACATTCTCCACCCCTATATATCTAGTAACACCATTTTGCAAGGGAGATCTGCATATCAGACCCCTTTCGGTTAATTGATCCAATCAAACTCAATTATCTGTTTTAACATTGTTGATCCAGAGTGCCATATGCACTCGACACAGGATCGTTAGTGTGTGTCCATTGTTGTTTATTATAATCACCATTATTTTAGTATTTATGATTTATTAAAGATTAATTTTAAATTATAGACCAAATCATTCAGTTTAGGGAGTACGAGCGCAATTAGTTGGATTACTTTTCCTCTTCAGTTTATCATATTTAACTTACCCATCAGCACCCCTCCCTCTTCCTTCTCCGTTCCTCAGTTTATTAGGCTGTAGCGGTGAACCCTTATTGCATTTTGTTGGTATTGTATCCATGATGCTAAACACATCCTTCTAAAAAATGGATTTGACATTCTGACGGAAGGCAATTGTATGAATGGCTATTAGCGAGATGGACACCCAGTGCTGCCAGCCCATGTTGTGTCCTTACAACTTTCAATGCTTCTTTAACGCCGACAATCCACTAGAAGTAACGTTTTGTTATGTCCGATGTATTTATCAAATGCTGCATAACTGCTGCATTTCATTCCTTTTTATTGTCTTTTTCCTATTTCATCAATCAAGAATGGAGTTTTTAATATTGATAAGCAGTGGTTTGGATGGGATGTTTTTTTCGTTTCTGTCCATACGGGTCGTCTGTGGAATTGCTGGGTTCGGCACTAGGGTATATCCATCGTTAGAAGAACATACAGTATTGCTATGTTTTACGTACAAGGTAACTGCCACGCTAAACAGAATGAGGGGCTTATAGTAATGGGTGCAAATTATGTGTGACTGAAATAAGTGCCACCTGCTATATAGAAAACAAATATTATACAAATAATCTAGTAATATATTTTATAGAAAGGAATTAAGATCTATTCATAGCTCTGAATTTATATCCCTGTCACTAACTCTTAACCTAACTCTGCCTAGCACAATATCATTAATACCAATAATGTCACAGATCAGTTTAATCCCTTTACATTTAAAAAAAAAAAGTGATACGTGTAATCAAGGATTATTATAACATTTATACATGCGACATCATTGTCAGACTTTTGTATACAAAACACGAGACTAATAAAACCATTTTTGTATACTGTTGGCTCAAACATTGAATCCTTCAAGCTTTCTCTTTCATTTTCACAAGGGAAGACTCTGACTTCATAAATCTTACAATGTCTGTTTTGTATTCTGCCAGCCACTTGTTGGAATCCAAAGTGCTCTGTGATTACAGGCTTCCCATTCTTGACTAAAATGCGCAACTAAAGAACTCCTCTTTTGCTGGGAGGTCCGTGATGGTAAATGGAAAGGATAACGGCGGTAATCGGATAGTCTTGTACCTGTAGAAAGAAGATTCCTTGCATTCTAAAGTCTGTTCTGTACCCGAGGCGCTAATCACATTAAAGGCGTTAATTATATATATATTTTTCCAAGACATTGCTCATGAAGAGTAATTATGGATTTTTACAACACACACACACACACACACACACACACACACACACACACACACACACACACACACACACACACACACACACACACACCCTTCGTGGTTAATGGACCTGTAATTTATTGCCTTGCATGCCTCGATTACATAATGGAAACATAGATTGTAAGCTCTGCGGGGTAGGGGTTTCCTTTCCTCTTGTCTGAGTTTGTTTGTTGCACTTATTGTATTATAATTCCCTGTACTGTGTGGTCAATTTTGGAAAGCGCTACGTTCACTGTAAATAAAGATATACATACATATGTTAATAGTGGTGATCTGATACAGAAGAAAGAAGATTCCCTGTATTCTTAAGTCTTCCCTGATGTGCTGAGTACCCTGGAGGTGCTATATACACAATATTAATACGTACTGTACAAAGGCTGAAAGTAGCTCACTGGTAATACTGCAGCGGGGGAATCCTTATGAGTTTGGGCAAGTTACTTTATCTCCCTGTGCCTCAGGCATCAAAGTTATTACACCTGCAACATTTGTTGTACAGCGCGATACGAGCAAATTTTTATCATTACAACAAATGGTTAATGATATTCAACGAGGCCTCAAAAAGATGTGTATATCCTGCTCAGCATTACTTTGTTACCTAATGCCGCTTAAACACGCATTTTTACAGGGTTGCAACCACCCTGCTAAAAATAGTAAATAGAATCAAACGCCACTATGTTCAGCTCCGGGGACCAGAGATACTTACCAGAGAAGTTACCAGGTTTAAATCTCCATCAGGGGAAACAAAATGGCTGTCAAATCTCAGGCCAATAGAAAGCTGCAACATCACCAGTTGAGGCATCCTATTGGACGGCAATTTAAATCCCCTTTAAAAACCAGACAGCCATACTGTTGCTGCTGAATTTAAGTGTCTCGGAAACAAGGGTAGAGGGACAGGGCTCAAAATAGTGACCCCGTTCCACTCCTGTAAAAAACCAAAGTAGAGGTTAGTTAGGGTGGGTTGCGCCTTTTACTTTTTTTGTTTTGTTTGTTAGCTGCCCACAAAGCATCTAGCAGGGAAAGAGTTAAACATGAACAAGCAATTACAAGAACAACCGATTATTATTAACATGTCCTCGCCAGCACTTTGGTTCCGGGCAGACAGCCTGTTTAACTCCTTGCCACCTCCGGCACTTGCTAATCATCGTGATCGCTGCGGAGCCACTGCCGTGTCGGCCTTCATGACGTACACTGTAAGGCTGTAGGGCATTAAAGGCGTTAATAATATATATATTTTCCAAGGTATTTCTCGTGAAGAGTCATTACTATATTTGGATCTCAGATCAGTAATCATAAAATCCAGCAACTGTATAACTCAAAAAAAAAAAAAGATGCATTCCACAATCCTCAAAGTTGAAGCTAGTCGGAAATGCCAGTGTTTTAACCCTTTCAGTGTTCAAAGGGCCTACAATATATTGCCTCGCATACACAGGTGTTGCATTTTTAATCCTAGGCGTTGTTTTGTTTATTGTTCACCAAGCAGGAACCATCAGGTGAAGAGGTCGGCTGGAAACTACAGTCTCTTGTGAATTATTTACAGTATAGAATATATTTGGGCAGTGGTTTTCAAAACCTTTTTTTTTTTTTTTTTAAGGAATCCTTTATTGTATTATACAGGCATACCCCGCTTTAAGTACACTCACTTTAAGTACACTCGCGAGTAAGTACATATCGCCCAATAGGCAAACGGCAGCTCACGCATGCGCCTGTCAGCATGTCCTGAACAGCAATACAGGCTCCCTACCTGTACCGAAGCTGTGCACAAGCAGGGAGACTACAGAGCCTGTTACAAATGCGTTATTTACATCAGTTATGCACGTATATGACGATTGCAGTACAGTACATGCATCGATAAGTGGGAAAAGGTAGTGCTTCACTTTAAGTACATTTTCACTTTACATACATGCTCCGGTCCCATTGCGTACGTTAATGCGGGGTATGCCTGTATTCTGAAATTCTGTTTAACTCCAGCCCTCTCTAATAGTGTGCCTGAGATCTGATGCATTGTTAGGAACCCCAACCCTCTCTAATAGCTTGTCTGAGATCAGATGCATTGTAAGGAACCCCAACCCTCTCTAAAATTGTCCGAGATCAGATGCATTGTACGGAACCCCAACCCTCTTTAATAGTGCGTCTGAGATCAGATGCATTGTAAGGAACCCCAACCCTCTCTAATAATGTGTCTGAGATCAGATGCATTGTAAGGAACCCCAACCCTCTCTAATAGCGCGCCTGAGATCAGATGCATTGTAAATCCTTCTGTATTTGGTACAATTTTTAAATGACTCCCCCCACCTGTAAACTATGCATTTTTTTGTAGGCCGTATTGCTGCACTGAACATGCTGAGTAAACAGGTACCTGTGAACTCTGTGCCCTTCTTCTGGACATCTCTACTGGGGAAAAGCATCCGCTATGCAGGTGGGTCCATTAGCCTGCTACGCTACGCTGTGTGGGCAGGTCAGTTACTGCATTTCATTAGCATTGTATGTGAAGCTAAAGAAAAAAGTGTTCTGGTTATCCCCATAGCTATCAGAAGGGTCTGCAACACATTCCTTGGCTAAACAAAGGGATTAGCAGATTGACAATGAAACAGGCAATTGAGCCAACAATCATTGGTTGAGTATTCCAGTTCTGTAGCATTTTGTTATTGAGTGAGCAGTGGGACAATATACCAGTATGGACCCAGGAGGAAAACCAATATCTAATCTACAAACATTTCCTCGTAGGGAGTCCATGGGGACATCTTTCTCATTTATCATGGTCACCATTTATCCGTTATATTTTGCGCTCCACCAACTGATTTTTTTTCCATCTATCTAAAAGACTGAACACAGTCTAATAGTTGGCGCTTCATTTCTTCACTGTTATTTTTCAATTGTTATTGACATCCAAGTCACATATACTGAAAGTGATTACGTATATCACTGGGAGCGCCTCTTTCCTGTGTTTCTACAAGATAAGACTAGATTCTATCACGAGAGACTAGGTAAAGATCTAAGACTAACATGGATAGGTGAAGTCAACAAATTCTACATAGTACCCATTAGTCCAGTGGTCCCAGACCATAATGGCCTTTTAAGAACACTTTATCTCCTTTAGTGGGAGAGGCATCTTCATCAGATACACTTTTTATTTTAGTATGTAAGAGTGAAATCTCACTGTACATTTAGTTTGTTTACTCCAACTTGCAGGTTTTGGAGAAGGATACACACAGATCGTGGTGAAAGGGAGCCTGGAAGAATTTAAGTTCTTGGCCTTTTACATAAAGTAAGTGAACACACTGCTGAAATGTGAATCCCTAGCCATCCTCCTATGGTCTGCACCCTTTTTCAGCCATTAATCTGATTACATTTGTTTTCCATTCAGGGATGATTTTGTCGTTGCTGTGTCAAGTATGAACTTTGACCCTATGGTGTCACAGGTAGCAGACGTCATGCTCTCTGGGAGAAGAATCACTAAGGAGGAGGTGCTGTAAGTAGCCAAATATGCTAACTATTCAAGAACAGATATGTACGTGCAACACAACCCATTTGCTGGCTAGTGACCTGCACAGCAATCAATGCATTGAAGAGCCCTCTAGCAGCAAAGCTTTCAACAACGCTCGTAGAAAATGGATAATTCTTAAGATGTACTCAAGTTATTCACAAGGAGTCTATACCCAAGTACAGTACCCGAAGGGAGACCAGAACATAATTGGACTGTGCTTTGTCAGAGAGCAAAGCTGTTTGGAACCATTTTAAAAGGTCGTGGTATATTTATCCTATAATAATAAGTAGGATACTTTCAATTGTTTAGTCTGAAAGTTGTCAAGCTATTAAAAAAGCTTTATTAGACACCACAGTTATAAGTCAGACAGTTTATTACAGGGGCCCAAATGCTTTGCAATGTCAGACCTTTCCTTCCCACTCTTTGTTGGTTAAAGTAGATTAATATTAGTATTTGAATCATACTGCAAAGATACAAATCTCTGAGAAAAATAAGACAGGAGACAAATGCAACATTCATTGTTTTATTACGTCGTCAGCCAAATGAGTCATATGAAAACATGTATAAAAGACAGACCGCAAAACAATTCACTGGAGAACACGGCAGCCATTTTGTACAGTTCCACACAAATACAAGCAGGGGTCTACAACACTATACAGAGAAGAAACCAATGTAGAGCAAAAAGTCTAATTAAAACAATACAGATCAGCAAGAAGCCTCACTTCTGGCAGTTCCCCCATCTTTAAAATAAACCAACACCAGAGGCATTGCTAAGGTGAACAAACAGTACACAGGATAGAATAAAAAATACGACAAAAATTAGGTTTGGTCCCCTATGCCTATGGGACCTGCACCAGGGTTACCTGAAATGGCAGTTATTTCAAGGTTTTCTGTTTTTCTTTTATTATTACATCCTGTATTTGTTAACCTCAGGGACATCTTTGATTTAAGAATAGAAAATAGGCAGATAGGCGCACTAAGGGACACAAACTAGTTTATTAATAACCCCAATAGTAGGATCAATGTAAAACACATACACAATTAAAACACTCAAAGATACGTTAAAAACTAAATCAATGGGCTAGGAGGGGGACAGGACAGCAACGCATCAACACTGTGCAGCCAAAAGAAGGGGCCCGCACCCAATCTGTTAACGTACCAGGCAGCAGAGAGACACGAGTGATCCTGCACAGCCTCCGCCGCAAAAACTCCACGGGAACAGTCTCACGTGACCTCTGCGCGTTTCGCACGTAGTGCTTCGTCGTGTCTCTCTGCTGCCTGGTACGTTAACAGATTGGGTGCGGACCCCTTCTTTTGGCTGCACAGTGTTGCTGCGTTGCTGTCCTGTCCCCTCCTAGCCCATTGATTTAGTTTTTAACGTATCTTTGAGTGTTTTGTGTATGTGTTTTACATTGATCCTACTATTGGGGTTATTAATAAACTAGTTTGTGTCCCTTAGTGCGAATATCTGCCTATTTTCTTTTCTTGTCTGAGCTCACGTTTGTAGGGGGTGTGGAGTCCCTTAGTCAGACGGCAGCAAGAGGGTCTTTTCCAATTGGCAGCGGCAGCACGGAGTGACTCTTCTACATCTTTGATTTAACACAGTTTTTGTTCCTGCAGGATACGCACACACACAGACACAGACTTTACTATTACAGATGCCACTTGCTCACCTTTTGCATTACTCGAACATGTAGGGATGTTTTTAATTGGTTGGTGGTTTTTAATGCAGAATTTCACCCACCAGTGATTTTGATTAATAGAAATCCTGTCACCGCCTTTATTGCTTCTTCAGTTCACAGAATGGAGACCAAAAAAAAAACGATTTACATCTGCTGATGCACACTGCAAGCCTTTAAACCAGGCACTGTCAAACTCTGTCTTCAGGGGCCACCAACAGGCCAGGTTTTATGGACATCACTGCTTCAGCACAGGTGGCTCTCAATTAGTGACTGAGCTAACCTTTGCTGAAGGTATATCCATAAAACATGGCTTGTTGGTGACCCTTGACACCCCCTGGTTTAAACCTCAGTGCCAATATGCTTAATGATTAAGCGACAGGGTCATGTAATTGATAGTACTATGATCCCACACCCATGGATTCCCTCCACTGCTGCATTGAACAGAAAAGAAAGTAATCCGCTTCTGCAGGTATTTGTGCAGATGGCAGGAGCTGTCAGAAGCCAGATAAGACAAGCCAGGCAAGTCAAAGACAGCAGGTGATCAGCAAACGTGGAGTCCTGTGCCATTCTTGGTGTAGCAACAGGGTACCATACTTCATAAAGGGCTGGTTTACCTCTGCCCTCAGATAGAGACAGTACTAGTATGCACCAAGTACAAAAACATTAACTTTTAGTCTTCAATAGGACTTTTATTGAGGCTCGACTGAGTTACAAGACAGCAGGTAATAGTGCCATACAACCATCATGACCCACATGTGGTAGTGTCTCGGGAAGTCTTCTCCCGGTAGTGGGTTGAGGGGAGAAATGTTTTTCCATGCCAAACAGTAACGTTTCATCAGGTCCTCTACATGTTGTGTAATTGGTAGTAGCACGGCTGAGACTGCGATACTATAGGTCTGTGCTTATACTTTTGCTCCATTTTGTGGTGTTTCCCATTTCAGTTCCTTGGCCTCGATGTAAAAAAATTAATTGGTTGTTTTCTTTGTAGGCCAGAAGATTTTATGAGCTTGATAACCAGAAGGACCCAAGACACTGCAACTTGTTAGTCCCACTCCCTCTAAAACACATTTTCTCAACTATATTTGCTTTGGAATAAAGGAATTAAACCCACTTAAGACTTGTCTGCATTGGGAGGTACACTGATATTTTCCAGTCCTATTAATATTCTCTGGCTACCAGAAGGACCCCAGCTACACAGCAGCAGAGAACACCATTCAGAGAATACGCTCAAACTTTGAGGTGCTGCTTCCTGTAGACTGGAACATGTCAATACGCTCCCATGAGTGTCAAATTACAATAGACCAATTTCAACCTTTCCCCTTAACCTGTGGTGTAATAAGCATGATGCTTACTATCAAGGCTCCAACATGCGTCATTAAAGCAGCAAGGCAAGTTTAATTTGTTTATTAAAGGAATGAAGCAGGGGTCTCTGTAGTCTGTAGACCCCCCCCCCCCCCCCCACCCTATTTTCTGAGATTCTTCCCTCCGTAGGGGTGCCAGCATGTATGCAGACAGGTAACTGTGTGCATAACAAAATGGCAGTGTTCAATTGTCACGGGCCAATAGGACGCCATGATGCCATCTGGTGCCGCTTCTTATTGGCCCGTGGGGACCAGGACCTTTAAACTCCAGAGAGAATGACAACCCCTATCGCAGTAAATATCTTTGGAAGCAGGCGTACCGAGTACTGAAAATAATGGGATTCAACTACAGAGACACCCCCAGTAAATGAAAGCTGTATTGCTGCTTGAAGATGGATGTGGACAGACTTGAGCTAGTACTGAGAAAGCAGAACCAGAACAAATAGGCACTGAATATCAGCATTGAATTTTATGTGACTGTTCTGTTCTCAGGAATAAAAAATAAATGGCATACAAAATATTTTATTAGGACGTATAGTTTAAAGAGTAGTCATCTTTCTGGGTTTGGATCTTAAAATTTACAATAAACAGAATTACAACATACATATTTTATTTAAAATAAATTTGGTACGCTGGTTGTGTGAAATACAGCTGGAAAAGGTTTTTGGACAACCAGGTTGTAAATATCCTGAAATGTTCAGCAGTGACTTATTTACATTTAGTATGCGCCTCCAATAAGCCCCCAGCAAAGGCAGCGTGTGCTATTACTACACTGGTGTTTGCTGCTGAGCAAGCCTCACATGGCCCAATTATGAGAAAAAGCAAATCTTTAATTACAAATATATTTTAAAGTGAGAAGATTAGACCTTACAAGTCTGAGTACAGCCATGCTGCTAACTGGCACCTTGCATCGCACATATCAGATACTTTCTAATCTCAGACTGGGGGGGGAAAAAAATAATAACACGGCCATTTTTACACCAGAAGTTAATTTGTGGGACACTGGTGTGCCAATAGTCACTGAATTGTAATGTTATTTACCTTTCCATATGACCAGGCTTTGGATATTTATACACAAGTCAACAGGGGCCCCAACACCTTGCAAGACAGTGCGTCCATGGCCCCACTCCCTACAGCAGTGTTACTCAACCAGGGTGCAGCACCCCCTAGGGCAGGCGTGGCCAATCCTCAAGGGCCACCAATAGGTTAGGTTGAGGATATTCCTGCTTCATCACAGGTGGATTAATCAATCAATGAGCCACCTGGTCTGAAGCAGGGATATCCTTAAAACCTGACTTGTTTGTTTCTCTCGAGGACTGGAGACAGCCACCACTGATCTAAGGGGAAACCAGTGCCGACTGGTCAGCAGGCATGTCCTCCAGTCTGAAGCTAGAGGTTGCAAACCACCTCTACCCCTCAGTCAAGTAGAGAGAAGAGGCAGATTGCAGCCTTTATCTCTACACAATGCTGAATGCTTCACTGAGGAGCCATGTTTTGGTGTGGGGACCTTATGTGGAGCGAGAGATGGTGAGCCGATTGCTGTGTACAGGGAGGGAGAAGGTGTGGTGCAAGTATGAGAAGGAAGGAGGAAGGGCGTGTGGTGTGCAAGAAGTGGAGGGTGTGTGGGTGGCAGTGAGTGTGGTTGTGTATATGTGGGATGAGGGGAAAGTCGTGGGGTGTAGATGTGGATTATGAGAACAGTGGGTATATGTGCAATGTGTTCAGAAAATTGAGAATGATGTGAGGGGTAAATGTGGACTGTAAAAAACTGGGGTGGTGGAGTGTGGTAGGTGTGAATGATTGAGGTCTCATGAGCAGGGGTGAAAGGAGATTAAAAAGTCCTCCAGGGTTGCCCCCGCTGAAAAAAAGGTCAGTAATGACTACCCTGCAAACTCATCCCCATTTGTCACCATACATGCAAGACTGGACTGAACATAAAGCCTCATTAGTGACAGCAGCATTGATACATACCAGTCACTTAAAGCCACTCCAATGATATGCTTCTCCCACAAAAGTTGGTTGCGCAGAGTCGAATAACAGCCAATTTCAACAGTTCTTCAACTGGCAGCTTTAGCAGATAGCATGAACATAAAGCTTGCCACTGAAGAACTGCTGATAGTGAGCCAGGATGTAGGAGTTGGTGGGATCAGCTGTGGAAGAAATGTAACAGGTTACACTGGAGATTCAAGGCAGGAATTCAAAGTGTGTGTAGAGATTATACGTAAACAAGATGCAACCCATAAAAATGCACAAGCTGACACCATTTGGAGTATTGCCAACCTACCAGCATGCCATTCATTTTAAGTCCTGGTTTAACACTGTTCAATAGAAATGCAGGAGTTTTGTGAACCAGAATACACTGGGATCAGAATGAGACAACATGAACGTTATCAAAATACCGTGACGTTCAGATGGCAGTGCCACATTTAGTGTATTTAATGCACAATATGCATTCCTAAACGTTAATTCTGATCTGCTCGTTCATGGCTCTCCAGCTCCAGCTGGAGAGGCCATCCCATGGTACTCATTATGGACATAAGTGGCATTCATGTTGTAGAGAACAGTGATAATAAAGAAGAGCCAAGAACAATTGCAAAAAGGAACCCTACAGTATGGACACAAGTGATGCAAACGAGCAGCCCCCAGTGATACTGCAGGTAGACAGCTTGGCCTCATATGGAGAACTGTTTTTCTATTTTAAAGCATTTTATTTTCATTCACTACAATATGGTGATTTACCTAACTAATTTGAAGGCCAACCTATGTGCCCACTACTCTGCCATGCAACTCATTTCTGCCCAATAACCAATATAAGATCTGTGAACAGTCCACGTTCTATCAACTGCCCATATCACAACTCTACCCTATTGGTATGCAAAAAAATCTACGCTACTGGGCTTTAAGGATAAGAGTGTGTCCAAAAGGAGACTGTACAAGGATGAAGTCGGATACACATTCGAGGGCAGATGTAGACTGGAGGAACCAGAGTCAGGAAGTCATGGTGCAAAACATACTTCCACTCCAGAAACAGTTCTCCTTCCACAATACTTTAATCTGGTCTGTAACTTTCATTCGCCCATAACATATTTTCTTTAACTGTGCATGCAATGTCTTGTATATAATGTATACCCTGTTCATTTATGTAACTGTATTTGTAACTATGTATTATTTGTCTTAACTCTGTGCCCAGGACATACTTGAAAACGAGAGGTAACTCCATGTATTACTTCCTGGTAAAATATTTTATACATAATTAACTAAAAGATAATGTCAAGACATTTGAACACAGCCCTCGTTGATTAGGAATGACTGCATTCATTACAGTTTTTGACCTGAGCATCAGCATGCTGCTTTTTAAAGTAGTATGGATAAACGTCTACAGAAATCAAAGCGCCTTCAGCTCAGAGGAAACATTCACACAGCATTGTCAACACAGAACGTTCTCCAATTCCTTCTCAATTAAACAGAGAAGCTACTTAAAATGGGGATGACAGAGTAATTATTACTGGCTACAAGGTTTCACTTTTATACCCCCATTGCGTGAAACCTTGGGGTTTTCTAGAAGGCCACCAGCCACTCCCGCCCAGGGAATTTTTTTTTTTTTAACCATGAAGATTTTGTTTTTTGTTTTAACAAACTTAATGTGTCAGAAAGTTGGAAAGATGTACAGTATGGTTATATTTGAAATCCAGCACTAAACGGGCAACCAAAACTATGTAACCCCCTGACCCGCCACACCTGGCATTCAACATTGCTGGAGCTGAACTAATAGTCAGAGGAAGAATTTTTTTTTAAAACAAAATCCAAGGGCATATGTTGAAGCCAAAAACCTACCATAACCTTTTTACTTTGTTTTAGCTACAACACTAATGCAACCCTCTCACCACCCACCGTCACCAACCTGCAGTATAGCATCTGCATTTTAACCCATTTAGTGCCAAAGGAGCCCTGCAGAACAGTACCTGCAACCTAACCCTTAAGTTACAGAGGGGGGGGGGGGGGGGCGCCTAGACGTGCGGGGCAGGCAACATCTGTAATTCAACCCGTTCAGTCTCAAAGAAGTCTGGAAACAGCGTGAAGCTGCTCGCTTCCGAGAAGTAGGGCTGCACTCCGATGAAACAGCATCCAGTTTTGTTCGTTTGCCACCTCTTACCTTGCAAAGCGACGCGTCTGTTAAAGTGCCGTTCAGAAACCCAGACCAAATTCCCTTCTACGTGCAGCACTCCTCCTCTGGCAGGAGCTGGGATGCCACACATTCCACACATGCCTAGTACATATGGAATAAATTCCAACCCGGCTGAAGGCCCCTTGGTGTCGTATAAACTTAGTTTCAAGCCAGGAGCTCCACCTCTCCGTAATCTTTTCCAGGGCTGAGTTCTCCTTCCCCCAACCCCCCCCTCCTTTGCTCCCCCCAAATCTTAACCCCTTTTTGATACTGCAGTTGGCCAGCGATGGCATTAGTGGAGTAATGCAGAAAGTCCTTCACACTCCCTTTGGCTCCAGAACAAGTCTGGATCCCAGAATTCCGCAGCAGCCACCGATACTGAAAGAAAGAATAAACGATTCACATTGTATGAAGGTGCACTACCTTCAGCTCTCACTTCCATCCCTTCTGGAAAGATGTAAAAACTATTTCTATGGAACTGAAAAATGGCTGCAGTTGAGAACTTTTGAATTTCTATAGTGTTTCCTCTCTGTTCCCAATGAAAGGAGGGGGATTGTTGTACACTAAAGCAGTGTTTTTCCACCGGAGTTTCTAGGAACATTTGGGTTAGCCAGGCGTCCTTAAAAAGCCAATTTGAAGATTGTACTAAATACAGAAGAATTTACAATGCAGCTGATCTCAGGCGCGCTATTAGAGAGGGTTGGGGTTCCTTACAATGCAGCTGATCTCAGACGCGCTATTAGAGAGGGTTGGGGTTCCACAGAATTTCACAACAATTATAGGGTTCCTTAACAAAGAAACTGCTCTAAAGCTTTTTGAACAAAGCAAACATTGCATACCCTACAGTTAAATAAAAACCATGTTCAAACACTTGGAACAATGAAACTTGTGTTCTACAAGGCTGAATGATGTTACTTAATTGCAATACCAATGCATGTTTGCTGCAAAGTGATAAATAAAAAACAAAGAAAACATTTAGTGCATTTATTAGGGATTATTAACACCATCATTGCCATGGGGACCTGCAACACAAGCCTCTTTTGCACTAAAGGGACTGAAGGATTAAACCTATGGCTTGTTGCAGGCCCCCTGGTAATTAAGAGGTTACATCTCTTTACTAAATCACTCCAATGTCAATAGCCAGTTTCACCCCTGACCTAATTTAATACTGGAGGATTAACTAGTCATTATGAGTCACAGTCATAGGATCTGAAGAGATAGATCACCAGTCACCCTTGCTCTGTTACATCATAAAATGACGTTGCAGAACATATTCCTTGTGTTTCCCCACCATACATGGGAAAAAAGCAGTCAGGCGGTTATAATGTCTATCCTATATGGCATTAGATTTGTAACCACAGAGCAGGTGCTTCTGAGAATCTGACCCAAAACTGGTCTCACTAGCCCCTGAGGCAATAAACTCACATTTTTGTTTAACAGTTTAGCAAGGTACTTCCTCAAAAAATATTTTTATTTGCCAAATACCCATTTATTGATTTGTAGTTTTTTTGTTTCATCTGGAAGAATACACAGATCTGCTCTGTTCACACATTCCTTAGAGAGAGAAAAAGGGCAACCCTAAAATATAGGTGCTTGGAAAACTACAGTAATTAAGTCTGTTTGCCTCAAATAGTGCAATAAAAACCATGCACTTGGAATGGTGCAATGTGACACATCCGCCATCTTGTGATATTTGAGACAGAATTATTGCGACAATCATGATACATTTCTTAATATAATTAGTGTATGGTTCTGTGTGAAAAAACAGATACATATTTAACTACATAATTGGATGTACCACTGGGGCATTGTCTTATATATATATATATATATATATATCACACACACACACACACACACACACACACACACACACGAGGTCACAATCCCAGTAGCCCTCCATCTAAGGCTGCGTCCATATGACAGTCAGAGCTGAGCCGTGTGGATTCTCCGAGATGAGACCCGTCATCCTCAATGAGGACGTCTTGAGGGGGCTCCCGCGAGCGTCCGCAGGCGTGCCGAGGCGCAGGGATTTTCAGCCGACAGCCGAAACGGTCTCAGCCGCGCTGTCGGCGGAAAACCTCCAGAGCAAACGTCACGGCGCCGACGTTTCGCGGGCTATTGGCCCAGTGACGTTAGTGCCCCGCCCCCCGATCACGCACGCTGGCTCGTCTGCTAGTTCAGGCAATCGCTCCCGATCTCGCCGACTATGGACGCAGCCTAACACTTCTATGGTGGGGTGGGTTTGGAGCTTGCAGGGACTGTGTTTGTAGATTTCAATTGGTAAACAATTGTTGGAAGGTTTGGGACCCCTCCCCCCAGTTTTAAGCTCACACATCCCACTTTTACATGGCAGGCATCTTCATGCACCACTATTAAGACAGTTCTCCCTCCATTAGGCGGAGTCCATGGTGACTCCAGCCGTGCGGAGGCGCGCTGAGGGGCTTTCCCTGACCTTAGTTCGCGCCCCGTCCGGGGGCGGGCCGTGACGTCACGGAGCTGGTTCGCCCTCATTGGGCGAATCGCTCCAGTGAGCGCCAAAACAAAAAAAATTTAAGTGCTACGCCTCCGCACGCCTGAGGAAGCGTGCGCGAGCCACTGCTTAAGCCGATATCATTGCGGCTGCAGGGGCTCACCGACAAGCGCCAGCGCGCCTAAGCGCTGACCATGGACTCGGCCTTAGAGGTTAGGAGAGCTTTTGCAAGTCGTGTTAGGACTTGCTAAAAAAGGAGGGGATGTCTTGACGTGATCTGTAAGTTTAAAATGCTTTTTCCAATGAATTTAAGTAAATGCCCCTTCCTTATAAACAAACAGGAGATTTGTCTGGGCGGGGGGGGGGGGGGGGGCGCGGGCAGTTGCAGAGCCCACCTCGCTCTTCCAAATCATTTAAATTAAATGCCGGGGGACTGCGCGAGGCCCTTGCAACACTCCACTTCCCTTGCTTCAGCCGGCTATGTGACGTGTCGCCATGGCATCAAACGACATGGCGGAGCTATGTGACATCACCCTGTGCCGTCATTTGTCATGGATGCAAGGTAGGGGGGTGGGGAGAGGGGTGAGAACTGGGGCAAGCAAGGCAGGGGGGGGGGGGTGCAGCAGCAAAAGTTTGCTCTGCCCCGAGCTAAAGAACAGTATCCAACTATGAAAACCAAAATTGGGACTGTTGTAACCAACTGCTCCTCCGGATCTGAATCTTCATGCCACATTTAGTTGAAGTTAAAACCTGGATCCAACATAAAACAGGTCAGCGACCCCATAACTTATCTTGTGCTATCTTGCCTGACAAAACAGTTGCTTTAGTGAGGACACAGGACAGAGTGCATAGCATTGTCAGCTGCAACATTTTATCAGTATACCATCAAAAGCTAAACGTTGCAAAAAGCTGGGGCTTCGGCAACACCTTAACCCTTTCAATGCTTTAAGCAAGGCATCCGTGCCATAGGCGTGAGATCGGCCTGGAAACTAGTGGAGATCATGCGAACATTTGGAATGGCTCGTCAGAAGAGAGCAGTGCAACGCTTATTGGCTGCAAAGGTGGCAATATAAAGCAAAGGATTGCAACTAAGGCCGCGGCCATGTTACCTGCTTGCTCGCTGAGGCGCGCTCCCGCTCAGCACTGAGCCCCTACAGCCGCAATTAGAGCAGGGCCGGTCACGTGAGCGGTTCGCCCAATGAGGGTGAACCAGCTCCGTGACGTCACTGGCCCGCCCCCTGACGCCGCGCAGGGCAAGCACCCGCAAGGCCAGGGAAAGCACCCGCTTTCCCTGAGCCTCAGCGGGGAGCCTGGCCGAGGCCTAAGGCTGCGCTTATAGTGACAGTGACTTCAAACCAAATGCATTGCCGCCGTCCCGTGCGCTTATAGTAAAAGCGACGGCTCGGTCGCGATCGCTGGAAGTCATCTGAATGTGATTATCCCACCGACCGCAGCCGGACGTCGCCGGCACTATAAGCGCGGCCTTACTGGGTAAACTTTGCCACACATTTTACGCGTATGAATAAATGAAATGTCCTTTAAAAACCTTGTATTAGCTGCATTTTATGGCAAAACGTACCCTTCACAGGCAAGGCAGAAGCCAATACTAAGCTAATAATTAGCACTGCTGACAACGCTACACTGCAATGCAGACTACTTTACAGAAATCGGGGGGCGGGGGTTGGGGACAGGACAAGAAGTCCCACCATGCAAGTAAAAGTGTGTCAATGGGAAAAAGTTCTAAGGCTGCGGACCCGCTGCGGCCGGCGGCGTGCACGGCCGCGGGCCACCAGACCCTATCCTCCAGTATGGAGGTCCCCGCTTGCTCCTTCCAACGGGAGTGGCTGTGACGCGTCAGCCGGCTGATGCTGCAAGCTTCTGGTGAACAGAAGCGCTGGCGCGTCACGTGGTGCAGCAGTCAGCCAATGAGGAGGGAGGAAGGGGAGGAGGGAAGGAGCTACGGAGCTGCGGGAGGGAGGCGGCTAGGAGGGAAGTCTGAGGCAGCCGTGTCACCGATTTTTAGCCTCAGACTTCAGTGAAGTTTCCCTGTCACAAATCAGCACTTCTATTAAAATGTCATTTCTTGTGCCCAGAACCCTCAAATCGCACAGATTTTGGTCCTTGGAGGATGTCATCTGCACTGGAAATTTATTTACGCAGCTACAGAGCTGCGGGAGGGAGGCGGCTAGGAGGGAAGTCTGTGAGGCAGTGCATGGCTTCCCCCTGTTTGCCGGGAGCTGCAGAGACCGGGTTGGGAGGCGGGGAGCTGCAGAGACCAAGTTGGGGGGCGGGGAGCTGCAGAGACATTGCAGCCCCCCTGACCCGTTCTGGCTACACCTCCCCCCCCGTCATGGCCGTGCCCCCTCCTACCACGCCCCCCCCCCGCAAAAATGCTCCTTATGGACCGCAAATAGCTTCAAGTGCCTCTCCACGCGCCGCCTGTCTGCAGTGCGGGCGCGTGGTCTGAGGCAGTGGGGCCTTAGCCCAAGTGTTCACTGTGGGGATAAACAAAAAAGGTGATCGCACTGTGTCTTAAAGCAGCAGTGCACACAGACCACCACTGTGCATTTTGTTTTTTCCCCCCACTCTTTTTGAAAGTGGTTTTTGGTTTTCAAATCTGTGGTTCCATTCAGGAGATGTAAGCATTTGAAATACAGTATTAAGTGTCTGAGAGGTTAAAATTAAGCTCTCCCAAGAACCCATTGCAGTCAGGAAGGAAATGATTTCTCCCCTTATGAGATTAGATATGTCACAGGGGTTTTTGTTTGCCTTCCTCTGGATCAATATACTGTAAATACAAATATAGGATAAAGTATCTGTTGTCTAAATTTAGCACAGGTTCAACCTCATCTATGTAATGGTAACATCAGTAGCTAAAGCTGATGATCATATTTAACACTAGAAACTTAAACACAAAAAAAGCCAGACACCAGCAATGGATGAGAAACTCCTATTGACTACTGCTTTAATACAGCATTCCTGTTTCTACAGGAAAAGATTATTCCACCAACATTTCAAGAGATTACAAGAATGTTGGTATTTTACAAACCATGAAATATGTTCTTTCTGCTTCTATTTAAAATTAAAAGGGGCTGGCCCGGTGACTGCCGATTCATTCACTTCCCTACAGTCTAAGAGGCAAAGCCACCACCTGCAATACACAAGCCGAGCCTTACCAGCATTGGGCTGGAGCAAGAATGGATCCAGCGGGACGCACTGCAGTCAATGACAGACCCCTCTCTCTCTGATGGTTATACAGGGAAAAATTCAAACCATACTTAATGCTGTATAATTAGATGCTGATTAATAAAAGAAATGCAGAGCAGGTCAGACTACACTCAAAGGTCTGCCACAAACCGATGAGATTCCCTGTTGCTTTAATGTGTATTGGTGAATATGAAGAGCAAGCTTCATTTCCAGGACTATATACCCTCAGCACCACAGACAAGAAAACGGATTTGGACCTTGGCTCTATGTGGAGCAGGGAGGATAGACGCAAGTACTTTCTCCACAGCTTATTGTGCAGGGAGTGGGGGGGGGGGGGGGGAAGCAGTGTGACCTACACAAAGTCCAATGTCAACCAACTATGATCTAAGCCAGGGATGCGCAAACTGGGGGGCGCTTGATTTTTTGAGGGGGGGGGGGGCAGTTATAGAGGTCTTGCGCTCTCCTCCCATGCATTTAAAGTAAATGCCGGGGGCCCGCGCAAGGCCTCTATAACACACTTACGCCAGGTCCCCGCTGCAGTGTGGAACAAGAACCGCACCTCAATGGGGCCGGGCCTGCGCCTGCTTGCCCAACGCGTTGTGCAAACAGATTTCCCTGAAGACAGAAAATCTCTGCTCACAATTCGCGATGGAGCGCTGGCCACGCCCCCCCGCGGTTCAGCCAATGAGGATGAACCTGCCAGGTGATGTCGTGGCCGCGCCCCCCGCCACCCTCCCCCTTCAAGCTCACTACAGGCCGGGGATCTCGGCTGCATGCGCCGCCAGCCTGGCAGGCGTGCATGCAGTGCCGGCAGGTCAGCCTTACCTTCCAGTGACGCGTCGTCATGGTAACCCGGCATCAAGTGACACCATGGCAACGTTACCATGACGCCGAGCCGAGAGGGCGGGGGCGCGCAAGGACCCGAGGAGTGCAGGCAGGGGTGAGCACGGGGGAAAGTTTGCGCACGCCTGGTCTATGCAGTTCATTTCCCCCCCCCCCCCCCAGCTCTTCATGGAACAGAATTCCCCCATGTATGTCGCCCCCTACCAGCATTGCTCAGCCTCTGTTGGAACAAACTAATTTGAGCTGCATCGCCTATAGATCTGCAAGATGCGAGTCAGGTTTCAGCAAGCAATACTTTATCTTCCAAGGCCTGCTGAAACTCACGTCAGCTTACCAAGGCCCAAATTACTAGGAATGGGAGGGTCTTGGATGGCAAATGGCAGCAGCAGGGAAATCAGGATTTAAAGGACACTACCTGTGATGGATCTCAGGTTACCATACCAAAAATAAATCAGGCTGTCATCCAATGCAGAAGACCCGTGACATGGCTGCTATACTTAAAAATGACCCCCACAAAATAGGGCTTATCCCATACAACGTTACCTGGTCAGTGCAAAAAGTGAATGTATATACCAATAACAAATAGGCAAAGCTCTCAACAACTACATTTGTACAGGTTTAAGATATTTATGCGCATGTCATACTGACGGCAACTACTTTTCCCAACACGTGACTGCATTTGGCTCTACAAATACTTTTACTGAGCACCATTTTTGTAGGCACCAATGGCTCAAATGCATTTCATCCAAGTCCCCTATGCATGTACAAGATTATGATCTCATTGGGTTTTAATTTGCTCAGGCTCAGAACTCCCAACCCAAGACAGAAGAGCAGCAAACAAAATGATTCTGTTACTAACAATTTCAATAGGGGAAACTGGACAATAAGCAGGTGACATATCTAAAGTACTAGAGCCTGGGAACCTAAACAAAAAAAAAGATCCCTGCTCCATCTCTCTCCAGGGTAGAGAGCAGCGTTTCCTATCACCCCCAGTGTTCAGACTTGTAACAGCAGGTTGTATAAGTGTGAATCAGAGCGTCTCAACTCAAGGCAAGCAAACAGACTCAATGCACAGTGCAAGCAGTTTATGGAAGAGCAGAGTGAGATAAGGGGTAGAAAATAACAGGTGAGGCCAAAGAGAGGGGGGTGGGGGGAGGGAAGGAGAAAGGTGAGGCCAAAAGGGGGGGGGAGAGAAAGGGGGGAGGCCAAAAAGGGGGGGAGAGAAAGGGAGAGGCCAAAATGGGGGAGGAAGAGAAAGGGAGAGGCCAAAAGGGGGGGGGGGGGGAGGGAGGAGAGAAAGGGAGAGGCCAAAGTGGGGGAGGAAGAGAAAGGGAGAGGCCAAAAGGGGGGGGGGAGGAGAGAAAGGGAGAGGCCAAAAGGGGGGGGGGGAGATAGGAGAGGCCAAAAGGGGGGGGGGGGGGAGATAGGAGAGGCCAAAAGGGGGGGGGGAGATAGGAGAGGCCAAAAGGGGGGGGGGGGGGGAGATAGGAGAGGCCAAAAAGGGGGGGGAGGCCAAAAGGGGGGGGGGGGGGGGGGAGGAGAGGCCAAAAAGGGGGGGGGGGGGAGAGGCCAAAAAGGGGGGGGGGGAGGAGAGGCCAAAAGGGGGGGGGAGGAGAGGCCAAAAGGGGGGGGGGGAGGAGAGGCCAAAAGGGGGGGGGGGGAGGAGAGGCCAAAAGGGGGGGGGGGAGGAGAGGCCAAAAGGGGGGGGGGGAGGAGAGGCCAAAAGGGGGGGGGGGGAGGAGAGGCCAAAAAGGGGGGGGGAGGAGAGGCCAAAAAGGGGGGGGGGAGGAGAGGCCAAAAAGGGGGGGGGGGAGAGAGGCCAAAAAGGGGGGGGGGGAGGAGAGGCCAAAAAGGGGGGGGGGGGAGGAGAGGCCAAAAAGGGGGGGGGGGAGGAGAGGCCAAAAAGGGGGGGGGGGAGGAGAGGCCAAAAAGGGGGGGGGGGAGGAGAGGCCAAAAGGGGGGGGGGAGGAGAGGCCAAAAAGGGGGGGGGGGGGGGGAGAGGCCAAAAAGGGGGGGGGGGGAGAGAGGCCAAAAAGGGGGGGGGGGAGAGAGGCCAAAAAGGGGGGGGGGGGGAGAGAGGCCAAAAAGGGGGGGGGGAGAGAGGCCAAAAAGGGGGGGGGGGAGAGAGGCCAAAAAGGGGGGGGGGGAGAGAGGCCAAAAAGGGGGGGGGGAGAGAGGCCAAAAAGGGGGGGAGGAGAGAGGCCAAAAAGGGGGGGAGGGAGAGAGGCCAAAAAGGGGGGGGAGGAGAGAGGCCAAAAAGGGGGGAGGAGAGAGGCCAAAAAGGGGGGGAGGAGAGAGGCCAAAAAGGGGGGGAGAGAGAGGCCAAAAGGGGGGAGGAGAGAGGCCAAAAAGGGGGGGAGGAGAGAGGCCAAAAAGGGGGGGAGGAGAGAGGCCAAAAAGGGGGGGAGGAGAGAGGCCAAAAAGGGGGGGAGGAGAGAGGCCAAAAAGGGGGGGAGGAGAGAGGCCAAAAAGGGGGGGAGGAGAGAGGCAAAAAGGGGGGAGGAGAGAGGCCAAAAAGGGGGGGAGGAGAGAGGCCAAAAAGGGGGGGAGGAGAGAGGCCAAAAAGGGGGGGAGGAGAGAGGCCAAAAAGGGGGGGAGGAGAGAGGCCAAAAAGGGGGGGGAGGAGAGAGGCCAAAAAGGGGGGGGGGGAAGAGAGGCCAAAAGGGGGGGGGAGAGGCCAAAAAGGGGGGGGGGAAGAGGCCAAAAAGGGGGGGGGAGAGGCCAAAAAGGGGGGGGGAGAGGCCAAAAAGGGGGGGGGGGAGAGGCCAAAAAGGGGGGGGGAGAGGCCAAAAAGGGGGGGGGAGAGGCCAAAAAGGGGGGGGGAGAGAGGCCAAAAAGGGGGGGGAGAGGCCAAAAAGGGGGGGGGAGAGGCCAAAAAGGGGGGGGAGAGCGAGGGAGAGGCCAAAAGGAGAGAATCAGCAGGAATATGGGAAAAGAAG